>NC_056740.1:39777274-39947274 GCF_019279795.1 Protopterus annectens | reverse complement strand
TTTAATAATAAATAATAAAAGAACAAGACAATACTCAGTAAGCAATCAGTTACATCAGAGTTCAAAATCACAGAAGTATTTAAAACAACATCGTAGGGTAGTCTCAAATAAATAAAGCATCTAAGATATACTTTACTATATTCCTATCTGAATCTAAAGAGTTACTAAGACCTAAAAGCTTACTTACAGAACAACAGGCAGGCAGATGTGTTGAGTGGATGTTTTTGTTAGGTCAAAGACAAAATATAAAATGCCCCCACTCTCTCTCTCTCTCTCTCTCTCTCTCTCTCTCTCTCTCTCTCTCGGAGTGTTCTTAAATTAATATCAAATATTACTGCTGTGTTAGCTTGGATGACATCACTTTTTGTCACCTGACTTTACTTCCAAAGCTAAACCCCCATTGTCAGAAACTACCAACATTTTAGCATCTCCCTATGAAAAATACAAATCTCTCCAACTGTTGGAAGACATAAAACAATAAAACACTTACAAAACAATGCAGAAGGCAGCCTAGCTCTAGACATCCTGTCTCCTTGCTGCATTGAAACTACCTTTTATAGTACAGTCATAAAACAATTTAATTTCAACTATTTTCTTGACGTTTTGCAAGGTAACCCTCTATGTTATAGTTCACACTGTTAAAACATATACATTTACACATGTACAATAGTTTACACACATATTTGCTGTAATCCAGCAGGGCAAGCTGTGGTCACACATTCATGCTTAGCACTGTACAAACCTGTTCAACACACACTTCTGTACCAGCAGTTTAATATACACAACATACAGTTCTAATACATTTGTAAGACAAGCATATGAACCATGTTGATATTTGCAAATTACATATAATTATTTACAAAATTCCAGGTAGCTGGGCTATCAGTGTGACAAAGGGGATAACAGTTGCCATTGTCCAGTCAGCTGGGATGCTACCAGTGGTTTCAGTATTATTGCACGCAGTTCCCAATGGTGTTAGTAATCCTTGGTGGATCCCATGTAGGATGCAGCCTGGGATGTTAGCATGTCCAATAGATGCTGTGCATACCCCATAGAGAGGTAATTTATGACATGCTCTTTAGATATGGAAGGTATGGGACAGGTTGCAGGAATGTCATGTGGCACATGTGCTGGGGACAGGGAGTGAAGCAGACAATCTGTGGGGCAACAGGTTAGCTATGAGTACAAAACCATTATATGTTGTATCATTATGTACAAATTCACAACAATCTGAGCCTGTCCTCTGAGGTTACACATGTAACTGCACTGTGCCTTGTGGTTCTCATCACATACTGTTTCTACACGATGTCACACAAACACTATGTGCTTGTTTTAGCTGAGGAGGTTGTGCTTCTATTTTAGGAGGCACACTCACCCCAGCTGTCACACAATGTCCATGTCTTACTGTACATCCTCCTAATGGCAGTTGTCCATCATGCAGGTTTGCTGTACCATGAGGAGATTGTGTCCTTCCTGTCAGGTATAGCTGAGTTTATGCAGATGCACTGCTGCTTACATACTAAACAACAAAATGGTGTAAAAGAAGGCAAAATACAACAATGAACATGAACACATTCTTTCCCGGCTTGGCAGTAGCCCAAAAGTACAGTGACATAAGTCCAAATTTCAGTCCAAAAGTCGGTAGAGTTTAATAATTCAAAAATGAGGCACACATAAAATTCAGTCAAGTGCTTTCATCCAAGAACCCTGGACTTCATCAGTGCATGTGCTGTGGACTTTAACTTTGCCGACATTTTGTTGCCCTTGTAAGCATTCAATGCCTGTTAAGCAACCACAATATTCTGGGTACATAATTGTAAAATATGACATACCTAGGGCATGTGGCAGGTGGACACACTTTGGGCAAAGGTGGCCAGTCCTCTGCAGTAGGCCTCACAGCCATAGGTTCATAGGTTAGTACTAAGCTAACTGCTCTTTCGAGCCATTTTAAGCTTAGCCAATTACCCCTTGTGAGACTTGAACCTTGCACCTTGTGTTTGCAAGGCAAACACCTTAACCATTAGGCCACCCTCCCAACCCCTAATGTCATGCAGATATCCACCATTACTCTGTGGAAGGGCAGGATGCATAAAGTGCTGTGAAAGTGTCACATAAGATGGATCACCATGGCTGTGCTGCTTGTTTCAGAAAGCCTGAATATCTATGTCACTGGACTTTGCACATTATATTGTGATGCTGCAGCTTTGCTCCTAATCACCACCTGGTCAGTTACCTAGCGATGTACCATCATTCCTGGTACAGAAGGCATACTACATGCAAAAGACAGCTGATCATTCAGGTTGGTAATCGAGGAATCTACCTGGAGGAGGGTATGTGAAGCCTACAGACCCTTTCATGATGTGGGATAACCACATGGATGAACAAACAGGCTGTGTCCTTCTACTCATCATGAGCTTCATAGTAACATTTTGTGTGTGATGACAGAGAAAAGTATTAGAACATGGTATCCCACAACAGAGTGGTTGCATTGAGACCAGCAGTAGTAATCGACAGGCACCAGCAATTCAGGGGACTCCCCTGCTTTCCATATTCTTCACCAGGTAATTGTGTCCTTCCAGTACACACCAGTTGAGTAGTTTCCAACTGCAGAATACCTGTACAAAACCTCCCACCTTAGCTTTCCAGGGTATACATATTACACTTCCCTCCATTGTTTGTCTGTGCTCTGTGCAGACACATTGGATGATTCTTTTCTTGGAGTAACTTCAATACTTAGTTGCACAGAGGACAACTAGCATGCAGTGCCAAGCAATATCCCCAGATCTCTCAGTCATCTGATATGTAAAGCCATGTAAGGAATTAGCATGGATACGATCAGCAACAATGTTGTACTCCTGCTGACACTGGACCAAACACAGTTTGCTTTGCTCAAGGGCAGATCATGCCTAACTACCCTAACTGGTGGACCTCATTGAGTTTTACAGTATTTAATGGATGATGGCAATATGAGTCACTCCACCTAATAAGGCCTGATAAGGTGTTTGACAATATTAGGCCAACAGGCTTTGCTGGAAACTGCATAGGTTATTTTCAGAGTGCTATATCAGCTGGCAGATAGCCAAGTGTCGATTTCATAATCTGAGAAGATAGCATTGGGTAGACCTATGCTACAATGATGCTAGTCAACAGTAGGCTTCCCTTAGCCACCATTAATAGAGTACCCCTTTTAGCCATGCCCTTCTCTGCAGTCATGGCTATTGTCAGTGACCTCTGAATGTCTACATTAGCAGATGATTACATATTAGGAGCTATCACCGAATCCCACACAGAACCAACAGTTTTCCAGGATGGCCTGAGACTCCCATTCAGTTGTTGTCAGAGCCACTGACAAATAGTAAATGTCAAAGACTGCACAATATTATCCATTTGGAAGTCATCCACCTCTGAAAAATATAGTAGTGTCAGTACACCACTCATAGTTAAACCTATACCCATGGACTTATGGACACAGAGAGTAATATAGCCTTTGACTTTCACTGGTCAGTAAGATGTGGAGATCCATTCAGTTTTGTACAACCTATACAGAAAGGTATGGCATGCAAGTCTCAGACTGTCATTGTCATGCCGTATTTAGTACTCATCACACCTATCATTCAGTGCAATGGCAGCTTTACTATATATCTACACAGGCATATCTTACAACTGTAGCAGCCACACATGTTTCATGGTAAAGCAATACACATTGCAGAAAACATGTTCGATGCAGTCTGTGTCAAGAGTGTACATGTGTAGTCTGTCTCCTACATGCTTTGGAGGGGATGTGTATAAACGGAGATGTTCTACACACCAACACTGTCAGTGTGGTATAAACACTACATGCTGGAGAAAAAGGTAGGCAACACAGACACTAAACCATTTATGTATTAGGCTCCCCATGCATGTGAAGTACACATCTGCTGTAACGCACATCATGTGCGAGTTACACAATGGGATGCAGAACAAGACAATCATAACTGGTGTAGGACAAATGTGTGTAATGGACACAGGAAATTTATAGATGGGTCATTTCCATCACCACAGCTTGTAGATGTGTTAGGCCCAGAAAGCTTGGTGACATTTATCAAGGGTAACAGACCATGTCATAGATGAGGGATGCAAGAGTAGGCTGTCAGATATCATTGTCCTAGCTAGCCTGTTATACACACATGACCCTATGGAGCCAGGCATCCTATACCGCTGCATCTTGCTGGAGACATATGTCTTCTGTGCTGTCATTCCATCCTGTGCTGTGATGTCTATGGGTTTATTGCCACTGTGTATCCATACGTGTCCTCTACAAACTCCTGCAACTGAATCATAAACAGGTCCATGACGCACATGTCATTGTGTAAGTATACAGCCATTACAACATTATAAAACATAAGGTACACAAAATTATTTGGCTTACTCATTACTAATGTCAGCATACAGTCTCTTGTCAGTGACCAGTACAAGTGGCATGGCAAATCAACACTGCATTATGCAATTACATATTAATTTATATAGTCAACCTGTGCATCAGACATATAGCTTCATTTCCCTGCTTTGATGACGAGGATGACAAGGATGTGGCACAAGAATCATCAATTACACACGGTGTTGTGTGGAGGTGCAGGAGGTCTAGGCTGACCCAATAGGTTCAAAGTATGTGTGCGAGTCAGGAAGAAAAGCAGGCAAGATGGACCATGGAAATGTGCTGTGTGTGTCTGTAGGTGACTTAATTTTGACAGTGGTATGTGTGTGCATGACCACAATCAAGCTCAGTGCTACTCTACATGTGAGTATGCTGGAAATCTGTGAACCGTGTATGGTAGATCTGTCAGTTCACCATACAGAGAAACTGGCTCTGCCAGGAGTTGCACTGGCACTGCCTTGACCAAGGTCAGAAACGGTGCTAGTACTTGATGGTGACTGCTGTCTGCTGGGACCACATCCACAGAAACACCCAGAACCATGAGCCCATGGTCTGCCATGTCTTGGTGTGGACAGAACACTCTCCTCTGGAGTGCTGGATGTACTGCCACCATGGGAGCGTGATTGAGCATGGCCATGTGGGTGCTCTGCAGATGTAGTTGCTGACCTACATCCACGGGTCTGACACTTGATTCCAACCAGATGTTCCATTACAGATAATGTGCATTCCAAGACAGATATTCTGCGATCTGTCTCAGACCATCTTCTTTCCAGTGCATCAGTGAACTGATCCAGGGTTATCACCAATGTGGTGGAGGCAGTCATGGATGTCAGACTATACTGCATCCATAACCTGGAACATTTGTCTGGAGTTTCTTTTGGAACATGCCTGTGCCTCCAGGATGGCCCAAAACATATTCCAAGTGACATGTGATGAGACACCTGTGACAGGAGATGGAAGGACAGCAGGCCCCCCTACGAGCACCCCTCTCAATACGCCTCTGTGGAAGCTCATCTACTCTCTGGCTATAGTAAGTGTATAAACTCACTGGAGCCATAGTCACTACACTTTCTTGTTCAATGTCCCCACCCTCTGACTGTCTGTACAATATCTGTGGCCTCTGGGCATTGGGTTATGTGTAGGCATACTGACTGGGGGTGGTGATATTGAGGGCAAAAGAGGGATATAAACCTTTGGGACAGATTCAGTCCCTGAAACCCCTACCTGTGCCTCATTTTGGCCACGATCATCAGCAGAGTCTGAAGACACAATAACATCATGTTGTGTATGGGACAGACGCCAACCCCCTGGTTACCTGTGTTAAGAAAGGGAAAAGTGGTACATTAATACCTGAACTATTATGCTCTGTAGTACTATGTTGCAATATATTTAAAGTTGTATACACTGTTGTCACTATTACACACATATTTAAACCCCAACCTCATATAGTAGGACATGAGGACATTACGTTTCCCACAAACATCTGTAGTTACTTGTAAATAAAAGCTCTTTACACTGCAGTCTCATCAGCAACAATGAGGTACACTGTTGACATTTGTGAAGACCCTCAACAGTTGACACATATGGCAATCTGTAATGTCCTGACAATACTGTGACATCTATCAGTGTTGTCACATGTATTAGGCATAGGTATGACTCTCAAGAGTGTATAGTCAGAAAATATCTGTGCAGTTGGCAATCTTGCTGACAGTACAGCAATCCAGCCATCAGGCCTGAGATGACATTTTAGGAAATACATTGCAGTAAATCTACATCTGCAATAAAACAGTGTTGCCCTTACCAGAAGCAGAACAAAGCAGACCTTATCTGATTGCCGAGGGACATGTGGAAAGATGAGGGAAAGGTAATGCAAACACCACTGCATGTTGCATTATAAGGAGGTAATCCATTCATATATCTCACATTTACAGTAGTTATTTATTAATTGATATGTTGGTCACAATCTAAGCATGAGATTTAAACTGCAGTTAACCCCTCCCCCAAAGAACAATCACCTGACACCCATGTAAATGTATCTACACCCTGATACACTGAATGCTACAGTATTCCAATGCTGATCAAACAAAGCCTAACTGGATGCTCCTCTGCCATGGAAACTGTGGAACCTGCATCCACGGTATACAGTGTGATAGATGCCTGGGAGCTGTCTTACGTCCCTATGTTCACCAGGAATTCCTCTTTGGCTGAAAGTGGTTGTACTGCTGCAGGCCCTCACTGGTGATATCACAATCCTTGGCCAGCCACATCTGCTGCCCTTCTACTTGCAGCATTAATTATATCCATGGCACAGAGTTGAACCTGCTCATATGTCCTGTTCTGGTGACCTATGGCATTCACATCACGGACAAGGTCACCCCGCAATGCTGCCTGCTGTTCCATGTTGTGCCTCCCTTTGGACAGTAGGAGTTCATGGTGTTGACAGAGGCCTTCCAGGATGATATCATTCTCAGCATCCATAAAATCAGCACATTGTCTGGAATACATGTTTCCTGAAAGACAAAAAAAATGGGAACACATGTCAGGATCACATACGTGGAAGTACACTGTGTAGAAATACAGCAAGAACAGAATGGCTGGCATTATCCACCGCTTGATCACACCTATCATATTTCACAGTATGCAAACATACTAACCAAGTGGATGCAACTCAGATACTAGCAATAGTCAGTTGTTTCCATATGTGCCATGACAGATTCTGCTGTATGATCACACACCCAACACAGTAGTTCATTGTAGTGTGTCCCCTAGAGGCAACCCCCTGATAATATGTCAAAATAACAGTGCCAAACAAAAAGCAGTGTGATATTACATCCACTATACAGGGACATTCCCACAAGACCAGTGTGTGACATTGACAAAAATAAATTCAACCCCTGATGTACTGTATGTCCTCTGTAGGTGTAACAGAGATCAAGGACACATCATTATTACACTTTTAAGAAAGACTCAATGCTGTAATTCCTATTCCCCCTATCTATATTCACACATATGCATAATTTTGTAAATAAAATGGTTACATACCTGATAGAGTACAATACTCCTTTGTTGTTATGTGCAGATATATAAAGTGTTTAGTTCTCATTACCAGGTGATTGGCTCTTAACCAATCTGTGGTTTTGAACTGCTAATTGCAGCCAACACAGCTGATTTGCAGTATAATCAGCCAATGACATGCAACCACTTATCAAGATATAAGGCTTCATGTAGATTAGAGTCCCCTTCTGATATGTTGTGCTGGAAATTCCTGGGGTATAGATACTACATCATCTCAGAGGGTATGGCTATAGCAGCTACTTTAACATACAGATGTGTATGCTATAGGATGCAGCCAATGCTACAGGCAATAGGCATAGGCAGAGAATGTGAACAGTTTGGAGGTCATAAAGTTGTAAGGGTAACTGTTGGAACTGAGTCAGCATTGTTGTAGAGGCTGGGTTAGAGTGAGTGTACCCATTCTACTGCAAATGAAGGTTTGTTTTTAACGTAGGTATGTTAGGCAATGGTATCACTAACAGAGTACTACACAATATGTTTGTTGTGTCCTTGAGCAACATAGGGAGTAGTTATACCATTATGTCAATTATTTGGGCAACTGTCAGGCCATGTGTCATATTTTGGTTGTCATGTGGAACATGTGTGCTTGCAGTCATTGTTACTAGCAGGACTTCCATATGTGCATGTTAGTTGTGCAGCTGTGCTAATCTGTAATATTAATATAAAATTGTATAATGCACTCTGATATTAGTGGGCCTCATCTGCATTACCTAAGTTAAAATCCTCTGTGAGTGCATATTAATGCATGGCCTGACACTTTATGCATTTATAGTGTTGCTATAGGGATAAGTCAAGCCTGTTCCTATCTGCAGGGTTGCGACTTCCATCATTGAAAAGCATATATTTCATTTGAAACACATTGTGTGGAAAAAAAAGAGTGCATTACTCAGTCATTCATTGATGGCTACACAATAATGTAATTTAAATGCTACACAGCACTGGATTTGAACCCAGGACTATGTGTGGCAAAAGTTACTGTTTGCAAAGCATTTAAAAGACTCAGCTACTGAGTCACTGTTACAGCATGTGTATTTGTGATGGTATAAGTGCACACATACAGTCTGTGACATACCACCATTATATCCATAATTATGTGCCTGACTTTATACGGATGTATTTCTCCACCAAAGTCCCAGTTGAACATGTATTTTGCCATTAATGTTGTAGCAGGTGTACTTGTACGTGTTGTTATTAAAAGTGTTATTAGAGACCTCAGTTGCATCCATTGGTGTTTGTCTGACTTTCTATTGCTGTACTCCTGTACTAGACTGGAATTTATACTCCCAGTATTTCCATTACTTTTTCAGCAAGTTTGCATGGCATGGCACAATGCGCAGCTCTGCTTACACACTCAACTACGGTAACTTGCAATTACTATGTTTTGCTTAAACCACATGTTTTAATTAACAGTTGTGTGGCCTGGCAGGTTAATGCAGTGGTCTGCAGGTGCGATGGTCTCGAGTTTGAAATAGGGAACAGGTATAAATTAATATAGTTCAATTTAGCTGAGGTTAGCAACGTGCCACATCACACAGCACCGCACAAAATATCTTAAAAGAAAAATGGAAAATAGGACAGTGGTGAAACGGGATGCAAGCAGAGGGAAACATAATGAAAGCCAGGTAGGTATGTGCAGGAAGGGTGTAGGGAAACAACACATCTATCCATTTCTTGTACAGCAGCAACTCTGCACTTTGACAGAAATTAGACCGTCATACTCAGAGAGAGGGGTGAGGACAACATAACTGTGTTGTCAAGCCAAATTGGACCAAATTATGTGTGCCCAGTGAACATGTGTGTGAAATGGAGAGCTATGTATTGGACAATATTTTTTGGGGGGACAGGTGCCCATTTTTCTTTAAGGTGAGAGTGGAATGTTGGGGAAGGGACATAGGTACATTTGGGAGAAGTATGTTGGGAAGGTGAGGAAGCTTTTGCAAGCAGACAAGACAGAGAGAGGGGTGGTGTGTGACAAAAGAGGGGGTGAACACCTTGGATGGGGAGGGTGTTGTGAAATTACAGTCTCAAGTGCCTCCACAGTGTAGCAGCTTGACTGAAGTCCCCACCCATGGGAATGCTGGCACTGCTCCTTTACTGCCCCTGTGGCAGCAGTGGTGGAGGCTGGGCTCCAGGGTGAGCTTGCCCCACCAGAGTGGCTAGCATGCTCTCCATCCAATGCAGGCGGTGTCAAAAAATATGGCACAAAATCCTGCACATCAAACCTGGCAGTTCATTTCGAGTGACAACACCCCCTCCACCACTGCTCCCAGAGGGGCGGTGAGCCCAATCCTGAGGGGCAGAACTACCTGACATTACATGTAGCACAGGGGCTGCAGAAGGGGCACCACCAGGCTGCGTCCCAGATGTGCTGATCCATGTGCCACAGCCAGAGGAGGCAAGGTAGGTGGATCGGTGGAGTTGGCCTACCTATACACTCCACAGTAAATTTGATATAAAGATAAGTTAAGGTTAGTAATAACCAAACTAATGCTAGTATTAACATAATGGAACATAACAACTAATTAATCCAAATACATATCAAGGTATATTATGTGGAACATAACATTAAATACCATAACAGTAAGTAAGTTAACAGCAAACCAGAATGAACTAATTTATAACACCAACAAAACAGTTAGCTTTAAAGAATATATTAATATTAGATCATAATAATAAATAACATCAATAAATTAAAGATAAGGGGTGGGGAGAGAGAGAAAAACATACCATTAGTGAAGTCGCAGATGATATTAATACACAGATTGCTAAAACATACTTCTACAGATGAGACAGAAGTCTCAGGGCAGTCTTTTTTTGGAACCTGACAAAGAAGGAAGACCACTCAGCTACTTAATCTTGCCTTGCTCTAGTAAGTGAACTAAGGGACAGTAATTATTTAGATCAGTCAGGAAAGTATAGTGAGATTAGATAAGTACTACTTTTTTGTATCTGTGTGAATATATTAATTTGTGCCATTTTAATATTTCCTCTGATTGAAACTCTGATGTTTATTGAGTAAATTGTATTTAGAACACAACCTAAAGCTGATTACTGAATTTCCTGCCTGCACTTATGTTTATTGTATATACTGTATTTAGAACACAACCTATAGCTGATTACTGAATTTCCTGCCTGCACTTATTTTTAAAATCTTTTTTTCTTAAATCTTGCATTTTATCTGTCTCTGGCCTAGCACTCAAATGTGGTGTCATTTACTGCACTGTTCTAACTTGTTGATACTTGTGAACCTCTGCTTTCCTTAAAAAAAACAAACATTTCCCCACTTTTTTGAGATTTAAAAAAGTTCAGTTACAGATTTGCTGTTCTGAACTGTTTGTAAGTTTCTTGGAGGCCATTGTTTGCTTGGGCTAAAGGGAAGTCTCTGTGTTCATCAGTGGCAGTGATAAACATTGAGCAGCTTGCCTGCCCCTGTGGGAGTGGTTACTGCCATGAAACTGTAGTTTTATTGGCCATTTTGGGTCAATTCCTAACTCCTTGATCTCCCTCTCTTAAAACCTTCTTTTGCGTGGTTTTGCGCATTTTTGCACATAGCGCAACATCGAGCAGCGCCGCCTAATTGGGTTTAAACTATTCCTGGCTCCACAAAGTCTGCTCTTCACTTTTTCCCTTAGAACTGCTCTATCTCTCAAATTAAACACCATATTCTCATTCAAAGGCCCCTCACTGGTCCAAATAAGTAATTTTACAAGTTAGCACTAATAAACCATAAACACTACTTACTCTTATACTCTCTACGATTACCTTGTCCGCTATTGGTCCATTTTAATTCAGTTCCCTATATTACCCTAGCATGTCCAAAGGTCAGTCAATGGTTTCCTCTCCAGTCCAGCTGGTGAATCTGGGAATTTTGAGGCAATGTTACAACTGTCTCATGTACACGGACAACCCTCTCCTCTTCCAAACAGGTTCAAATATATGTGAGAGATGCAACCATATAGCTAAACTGGAGGCTGAGCTCTCTCATCTCAAAACTGGTGTAACCAGTCAGGAGGAGAAGGTAACCTCACACAACACAATTCCAGTATCACATAGTCCCACCGCAACAGCGAACCAAACACATAAAAACACAAAAACATACTTGGAGGCTCTAAACAAAAATCTACCTAAGCAACAAAGACCACCAAAGCAGACATCCAAGCAAACACTACCCCAAAACAAAACACGTACAACACATAGCACACAAAGTCAGTATGCCAAGCAGTCACAGCCCTTAAGGCTGAATAACACACCTGATACTCTTGTAATAGGTGACTCTATTGTCAGACACACTGACGTCCTGCTCACCAGGCTGAATAAAGAGAAGGTCATAGTGAGCTGCCTGTCGGGCGCTAGGATCCGCCACACAATGCAAGCACTCAGGTCACTCCAAAGCAAATACAAATATGACTCAGTCATTATACATGCTGGTGTGAATGACCTGAGACTTACCTCCCTTGACTACATGAAAAGAGACATAGAGGAGCTCTCTGATCATGTAGCCCAGGCCGGTATGACCCTGACCTTGAGCAGCATCTTACCCTCACCTAGAATGATGCCACAGTATAAAGACAAAATGATTGATTTTAAAAATTGGCTAAAATTTTGGTGTCATTCAAAGGGGATCCAGTGTCTGTCAGCCTTGGATGACATGCTCGACAAGCCACTTTGCTTTGCTAGGGATGGCTTGCACCTGTCACCCCTGGGCTTTTGGATATTGGCAAAGGCTCTTGCCACCCCCATAGTACCTTTTTTAGGCAAGGCTCAAAAGTCAAACCCACCTCCATAGACAGCACAAGGAACAAGAAACTAAGGGTAATGCTGCTAAACACCAGAAGTCTTAACCTCAAGATGCATGCACTCGAAGCTCTCTTCAGTATGGAGAACATCAATATCTGTGCAGTGACAGAAACCTGGTTCAAGGCTCCAGAGAGCACCCCAGCACTACCAGGTTATACCTCATATCATGCTTTTTGGCCCCAAAACCCAGACCGAACCACAAAAGGAGGGGGAGTTTCCATTTTTATCAAGGATATCCACACCTCCAGCTTAGTGGAATTGCACAAAGTATTGGGAGACCATCCATGTGCAACTGACAGTGGGCAAGACTGCTTTTCAGTTTATAGCATCCTACAGACCACCCTCTCAAAGTCAGGAATCCCACTCGGCTTTCCTGAAAACATTGGAGAACATGAAGATCTCTCCGAACACCATTATATTGGGCAACGTCAACTACCTAAACATAGACTGGGAGCATTACTCAAGCCCCAGCACCTTAGCCCAAAGGTTCTTGGAATTTATAAACTCAAATGCTATGGAACAACTAGTCACCACTCCCACAAGAGGGGAAAACATACTAGACCTGATCATTACCAACATGGGGATTCTATGCTCCATACCAGAAGTATATCCCTCATTGGTAAGATCAGACCATAAATTAATTTCACTGGATATCCACATCCCGACCCCACCCCCAGCCCAGAAAACCACAGTGAAAAACTTCTCAACAGCGAACTTCACACTTCTCAAAACTGAAGTGGAATCATTCAAGGCCCCAGGGCCAGTGGAAACTACGGCCCAAACTGCAGAATCCTATATAAACGCATTCTACGGACATCTCCAGGAGTGCATGGATCATGCTATCCCAAACAAAATCAAGACCCAATCATCCAAAGGCAGTAGTCCAGTCTGGTGGACTCCAGCCATAAATAAACTGTACAACAGAAGGAGGAAGCTACTACATGATAGAGCAAAATCCCTAAAAGGGAAGGCATCTCTGATCAGTACTAGCAAAAAATTACGATCCCTCATAAAATCCTCCAAGGTCAGCTTCAAGAGAAAAATTGCACAGGACACTAAAGACAATCATGAGGCTTTTTTCAGTTATGTTAGGAACCTGGGATGCAACTCCCAGACTTGTTCTGAGTTGATTCTAAGCGACAAAACACTGAACCCACAGACATCGCCAATATCCTGGCAGACAGGTTCAGTGCAAACTTCTCCACCCCCTCCCCCCAAAAGAGCAAGTATCTATCCCAGCAGAGTGCAGCCTCCCAAACATCTCTGATGCTCAAGTGAAGGCCGCCCTCTCCAAAGCAAAAAACACTGCTTCCATGGGACCAGATGGCGTCCCGGGTTGCGTCCTACATGAACTCCAAGAAGAACTAATCCCTCAAGTAAAACTGCTGTACAATCTCAGCCTCACTACAGGATATGTGCCCAAAGAATGGCGTAAAGCAACAGTGGTCCCACTCCACAAAGGTGGCGCTTCTGCGGACCCTGAAAACTATCGCCCCATAAGCCTGACTAGCCTAGTCTGCATGGCTATGGAGAGGATCATCATGGAACTCATAAACAAAGACATTGGGGACCTACAGACACTAGATCCTACCCAATTTGGCTTTGTCAAGGGCAGATCCTGCCTTTTGAACCTGGTCGACTTCTTCGAAACAGTCACCAAGGCCATAGATGAAGGGAAGGTAGTCCACACAGCCTATCTGGACCTCAGAAAGGCATTTGACACAATACCCCACTCGGGCATCATAGATAAGCTATCCAGCCTAAATATAAACCCCTATGTCACAAGATGGGTCGCAAACTGGCTCAAAGACAGAACCCACAGAGTCAGAGTTGCTGGAGCCATGTCAGACTCGAAACCGGTCACAAGTGGCATCCCACAAGGTTCTGTCCTGGGACCTCTCTTGTTCGGTATTTACTTTTCTGAGGTACAGGCCAATGTGGGAGGACTATGGCTCATCAAGTTTGCAGATGACTGCAAAGTGGGCGCCATAATCAACTCTCCAGCTGACACAAACATCCTTCAAAAAGGTTTCGCAGAGACTGATAACTTGTGCAAGAGCCATGGTCTAAAGCTAAATGCCAAAAAGTGTATAGTCATACCCTTTGGCAAAAATAATGTGCCCACAAATTACCACATAGGTGGCAACCCATTAAGTACAGAGAAAGTAATTAGGGATCTGGGGACCCAAGTTGATAGCAATCTCTCCTTTGACAACCACATTGCCAAAGTGGTTAGAAAGACCTTCTACATAGCCCACCTCATCATGAAAGGATTCACATCTAGATTAAGAGAGGTAATCGTGCCCCTTTATTCATCCCTCATCAGACCCATCATAGAATACAATGCCCCCTTTGGGATGTACCTTACCCGACACCTGCAGCAATTAGAAAGACCCCAAAAGTACCTCACCAGGAGGATCAAGGGTATCAAACAGATGCCATATGCTGCTCGGTTAAAAAAACTCCAGCTCTACTCAGTTGCATACCGCCTCCTTCGAGGTGATCTATACCTGACATATAAAGCTATGTCCAACCCAGAATTAATGGACATGCTCCACCTCAGTAAATCTAAATCCCTTAGAGCCACGCGCTCGAGGGACTTGAACCTCAGCACAGAAATAAATAGAACATGCTGGAGGGACAGATTCATAATCCAGAGGCTCCCTTCGCTCTGGAATAGAATTCCAATTCATGTTAGGCAGAGCACCTCACGGACTCTCTTCAAGAAGAATCTTGATGAGTGGATGGGGGATCATAGGTTTGTCCTGGGGATTACTTCCATGTCACTATTCGACAGAGGCACAGTAAACTAAACTTTAAAAAGGGCACAGTATACTCAAATCAAGGGGTGGTGTAAGCCAAACACAATCGGGCTAGGCTTATAAATGCCCCAGGGCAGACAGCCTAGTATGAACCTATGAACCTATAGATATTTGGTATTTTCATGTTCTTTTATTATTTATTATTAAATATATTTAAACTTTTCATTGTAACTGGTCCTTTAGATACTATTTTAACCTTTGAGAGTACTTATATTTATTTGTTGACACTGTGGCCATGCCTGAAAGACTTACTGCATTGGCTAAAACACTACCATTTGTATTAGTATTAATTTCACTCAGTATAATTGGGTACCCTTGTAAGACCCTGAGAGAAGCTGGCTTTGGAGTGTCTGGTAGCACTAACTACCTTATAGTCTGGGCAGAAGGGGACATAGCTAGTAGATCTGTGTCAGCCTTTCCCAGGTAGGTGTGTGTGTGTGTGTGTGTGTGTGTGTGTGTGTGTGTGTGTGTGTGTGTGTGTGTGTGTGTGTGTGTGTGTGTGTGTGTGTAACAGGGTTACAGAGCACTGGTTTCACAGACAAGGTTGTGGAGTACTTGGCTTGGACACTCAGCTAAGGACTCAACTCTACAGCTGTGCCCGTGCAGAGTCTTATTAAGGGCCTGGACAGAGTCAGAAACAAAAACTCAGACCATGGACTGAGTGTATTCCCCGAGTGCTCTTAAGGGAAATTGTTCTTGATACAGAGAGCTGCATCTGGAAATACTGTGAGTATCTATTTTTGTTCCAAATGAACATCCCTCACCAGTGTCAGTGGTGAGGATTCAGACTAAGTACTTAATGATGTCTGCAAAAAACACACACAGACGCACGCACATATATATTCATTTGAACTATGCAGAATTCAGATGTCTAACGGATCAAATAAATGATTTAATACACAAACAAAAGCCAGAGTAATGCATTTTAGGTATTTATATAGTGCAAGTCTAACCATTTCAATTCACTTACACACACACACACACACACACACACACACACACACACACACACACACACACTCACACACCATTTCAATTCACTCACACACACACACACACACACACACACACAAACACACACACACACACACACACACACACACACACACTCTCACAGGAACCAAGATGCTCTCCTACAGAAGGAAGAAACTGATGCGGAATAAGGTGAAATCCCAAGACTGGAAAAACTCCCTTGTCACCTTCAACAAAAAGTTGGGATCCATCATCAAATCCTCTAAAGCTAGCTATGAAAACAGAATTGCAGCAGATAGTAAAGACAACCACAAGGACTTCAATAGTTATGTAAAGAATCTCCATGACAATACCCAGATTTGATTTGATCTGAGCTACTGCACAAAGGACCTCCTATACAGAGCCAACAGATATTGCCAATATACTGGCCAACAGATTCAGTGCCAACTTTACCCCTGTCTCCCCCCAAAGGACCAATCACAATACTGGTAGATTACCAGGCACCCAGTATTACTGCTGCACAGGTTAAAACAGCACTGTCCAAGGCCAAGAATACAGCCTCTATGGGACCTGACAATATCTCTGGCTGGGATCTACATGAACTACAGAGTGAACTGGCACCACACTTGTGTGTCCTGTTCAATCACAGCCTCACCTCAGGCTTTGTCCCTACCGAATGTCAGTTATCCCTCTCCACAAAGGAGAAGCAACTACAGCCCCTGGGAACTACTACTCCATTAACCTGATGAGTATAATATGCAAAGCTATGGAATGCATCAACATGGACCTAATACACAAGGGTATAGGGAATCTCCAAACTCTGGATCCTACACAGTTTGGTTTTTTGAAGGGAAGATCATGCCTGCTCATACTGGTCAACTTCTTTCAGTCAGTCATCAGGGCTGTTGATGAAGGCAAGTTGGTTCATACAGCCTACCTTGATCTGGCCAAGGCCTTTGATACCATTCCCAACTCAGGAATCATAGAAAAACTCACTAAGCTAGGCATCACCCCCTATATCACTGGCTCACAGATAGAACCCACAGTGTGAAAGTAGCTGACTCCAAGTCAGATTGCCAACCAGTCATGAGTGGCGTCCCACAAGGTTCGGTCCTGGGTACTCTCCTATTTGGTATCTACTTCTCTGAAGTCCAAGTCAACATAAAAGGACTCTGGATGACAAAGTTTGCGGATGATTGCAAGTTGGGAGCTATTATTAACTCTCCAAGTGATTTTAACATCCTGCAGAAAGGTTTTACTGAGATCAATGACTGATGTCAGAACCATGGCCTTAAGCTCAATGCCAAAAAATGTGTTGTCATCCCCTCTGGGAAAAACTTGGTTCCCATGAATTACCACATTGATGGCAGTCCACTGAACACAGAAGATGTTATAAGAGATCTGGGAACACAGGTTGACTGCAACCTCTCTTTTTACCACCACATTGCCCCTTTGGTCAGAAAGTCCTTCTATGTAGCACATCTCATTACTAAGGGTTTTGCATGCAGGAAGAAAGAGGTCATTGTCTCCCTCTACTCTTCCCTCATTAGGCCAATCATCGAGTACAATACCCCATTTGGCATGTACCTCACTAGACACATGCAACAACTGGAGAGGCCACAAAAGTACCTCACAAATTTGATCCATGGCCTTAAACAGTTGTCCTCTATGGACAGACTCAAAAAAATCCAATTATTCTCTGTCTCATATCACCTACTTAGAGGCGATCTCTGCTTGACTTACAAAACCATGTCTGATCCAGCTCTATTAGAAATGCTACAGCTAAAAAAATCCCAATCCCTCCACATCACATGCTCTAGAGACCTAAACCTCATTACCACGATCAACAGAACATGCTGGAGGAACAGATTCATAACTGAAAGACTGTTCCTGCTATGGAATAGACTTCCCATACATGTCAAACAGAGCACCTCACTGGCCCTCTTCAAGACAAATCTTGATGAGTGGATGGGAAATAGAAAATTTACTCCGGGAATCACTCCAGTGGCTCTCCTCAACAGAGGCACTGGGAACTAATGTCAGGTGGCACAATGTCAGGGTAATCCCATGGGCTAGGCTTGTTAAGGCTCCAGGGCCATTAGCCTAGTGCATACCTATGAACCTAAAGGTGTGGAGTGTTAGTTGTGAGTACAGTGACTCAACTTCTATAGATGATGTAGCACATACATATCTGTCAAGCTGTTAGCATGGGACAGTATGGACCAAGCACTAGCAAATGCAGGTACACAGCTACACAGAACTGTTTCACATAATGTGCAAGTACATAACTACCAAGGTGTTCTTTAAACAGATTTGTGCATACGATGTTTTCCAGGTAATGATTTATCTGCCAATCACTGATCAGACAGATTGGACAGTTGTCATTATATTACAAAAAATTGTGACACTTGAGAGGTATATTTGTGTACATTAAGTAGACTAGACAGCAATCATGCAAGGTTATAATTCCTTCCACACATTTAGACCAGCTACTTCACAGTCAGGGACTAAAGGTGGAGGTGTCAATGTTGTTGTTGTTGTTGTTGTGTCTTTCGGCTTATCCTGGTTAGGGGTCGCCACAGCGGAACTCCGGTCTGCTAATGTTTGGTAGTTGATTTTTACGTGCCGAGTTACCAGCCCTGATGCACAACCTTCAACGAAAGCATACCCATTCACACATGCCTCCACAAAGAAGACACTCTAACTGAGAATCGAACGGAACAACGTCTTGCTGCGAGGCGACAACGCTACCACAACATCACTACCGTGGGTCTATTTATATCAAAAATAAATATACTTCAACACTGGTCAAACAGGGCAATGCACTTGAGCTGCTCCTTGTTCAAATCACCATAGGTAAAATCCAATACCACTTCCTTGCAAGCTATAGGTCCCCCTCTATGACCCAGGAAACTGTTATTATGTATTTAAACTTATTAGAAACACTAACCATCCAACCTAATGCTGTATACGTGGGTGACTTTAATTACCCCACAATTAACTGGAAATCCTATATGACATCAACTGTACATGCACAGAGATTTCTGCATTCTGTAAAAACAAACTCCCTGGACCAGATATTCAATACACCAACCGAGATGCAGTCATACTAGATCTGGTTCTCACTAATATGGGAAACTGCTGCACACCCACTAGTGTAATGCCTTCCCTGGTAAGGTCAGACAACAAAATGGTCTCTTTGAAGTAAAAATAAATTCTGGACCACCAACTAAATCAGGGATATTCAGAAACTATTCTAAGGCAAACTTCCTTCTATTAAGTGAGAACCTGGCAATATTTCAAGCCCCCATAAACCCTAAGAACACTTCTGCCTATGCAGAAATGTTCATAGAAACCCTGTACAAGCATGTTAATAGCTGCACAGAGGCAGCTGTACCCACCAGGAAGTAGTATAGAACTAACTCAAAAAACAAGCCACCCTGATGGAATCACAAAATCAACTAGACTTATAACAGGAGGAAGACAATTGTGGCAAAAATTAGGAGGTGCAGCACCCAGCAGGATAAAAGCACTCTCATCAAACTAAACAAACAACTCAGAGGACAAATAAAGTCTACAAAAGAAAAAATTGAAGTAGGTTTGGCCTCCCAGGCCAAGGACAACCAGAAAGCATTCTTTAGCTATGTCCACAACCTCAAAGGCCATACACAATTATGTGCACAGCTCATTGTAAATGGAGACACCTACACCGACCCAGAAGATATAGCAAACCTTTTGGCTGATAATTTCAGCTCCAACATTACTCATAGGTTTATAGGTTAAAACTAGGTCAGCTGCCCTCAAGAGCTACTGTAAGCCTAGCCAATTATCCCTTGTGAGACGCAAACCCTGTTCCTTGTGTTTGTAAGGCAAACACCTTAACCATTAGGACACGCTCCAACATTACTCATAGGTTTATAGGTTAAATCTAGGTCAGCTGCCCTCAAGAGCTACTGTAAGCCTAGCCAATTATCCCTTGTGAGACACAAACCCTGTTCCTTGTGTTTGTAAGGCAAACAACTTAACCATTAGGCCACCCTCCCATCTTCTCTCTCCCCTTCAACCTTCCCTTAGGAAATATCATCAAATATAACTCTCCCTACCATCACTAGGAAACAGGCCATTAATGCTTTCTCAGACCAAGAACACTGCATAAATGTGCCCAGACAATATCCCCGGATGCCTTCTAAATAGCATGAAACATGACCTATCAGGGTCTCTGGAATTACTACTTAACTGTAGCCTCCAAACAGGCTTCATGCCTCATGAATGGAGAAAGGCAACAGTCATCCCTCTGCACAAAGGTGGGCCATCTACAGACCCTGGAAACTACAGACCCATAAGTCTCACTAGTCATATATGTAAAGCCATGGAAAGAATTATCATGGAGATGATCAATAGAGACATAGTAAACCTCCAGACACTGGACCCAACCCAGTTTGGTTTCGTCAAGGGCAGATCATACCTTCACAACCTGGTGGCATTTGACACAATACCCCACTCGGGCATTGCTGACAAACTCAAGAGGTTAGGTACAAACCTGTATGTCACCTGGTGGATAGCCAACTGGCTCACAGACAGGACCGAGGAAGTTAAAATTGGGGAGTCCACCTCTACAAAGAGGCCAGTAACAAGGGGATTCCTTCAGGGATCAGTCTTTGGAATGTTCATTTTTGGCATTTACTTTTCAGAAGTCAAGGCAAATGTCAATGGTCTGTGGCTGACTGAATTTGCAGATGATTACAATTTAGGAGCTGTCTTTGAATCTCACACTGACACAAATGTTCTGCAGGAGGGACTGACGCAGACAAACAACTTGTGTCAGAGCCATGGACTAAAATTAAATGCAAAGAAATCCATAATAGTATCCTTTAGGAAGTCATCCATCCATGGCAGCTATCACATTGACAACATACCCCTTAGAGTAGACACAGTAGTCAGGGACTTAGGGACACACATAGACAGTAATCTAGCCTTTGATCATCATGTGTCTACAGTGGTGAGGAAATCATTCTATGTTGTGCAACTTATAAACAAAGGTATGGCATCTAAGTCCAAGGAAGTCATTGTTCCACTGTATTCGATATTCATCAGAACTATCATTGAGTACAATGCCCCTTTGGTATGTTCCTAACCAGGCATATCCATCAGTTGGAATGTCTACAGAGGTTCCTCATTAAAAGAATATAGGGTGTAAGTAGTATGTCCTATGTATACAGCCTCATAGCCCTATCCCTGTATTTTGTTTCCTACAGGCTTTTGAGGAGAGATCTATGCCTGGCATATACGGCATTGTCAGACCCCATTCTGATGGGCCTCCTTCATATCCATAAAACAAACAGTACCAGAATTACCAATTCTAAACACTTAAACCTTGCCTATGATATAAATAGGACCTGCTGGAGAAATCGGTATTTATCCGAGAGACTATCCCATCTATGGAACAGGCTCCCCCATCCATGTGAATCAGAGTTCCTCCCTAACCCAATTCAAGTTCAACTTGGACAACTGGATGGGAAAATGGAAATTCATCTCTGGTTTGGCACCTATGTCTCTAATGCAAACAAGTAACCTATAATGGTTCATCTCCCAGGCCCATGCTTACACTTATCAAGGGTATCAGAACCTTTCAGAGATTTGGGATGCATGACTAGGCTTAAAAAGACCCTTGTGATCATTAGCCTAGTAAACACCTATGAACAGACATGAAATGAATGCAGCACTACTGCACTTATTTCAACATGTTATGAAACCACAATCCTGCTTTGCACTTTATTATTATTGCTCCATAGAATCTGTGATGTACACACATGATATCTGCCTACAATGTGGGCTATCTTACCCATATACCTTGTTCCTGGAGTGGGAGCAATACCGAGCATTACGTGACTGAAAGTGGGCTGCAGACAGACCTGAACCATACTGTGGTTGTGCAATACATTTATCAGGCAATTACTTTTGCATTCTTTACTTATTTTACTTTTACAGTTGACTGCAGTAACATTTGAACAGACATGCAGTGAATACAACCCCACTGCACTTATAACAACACATTAGTTATCAAACCACAGTCCTACTTTACACCTTACTGCTTATTGGCATTGGTATTGTTTATTGATTATTGCACTACAGTTATCAGAAAATAGCTGTACTTACCATAGTCATGGCACATCCTGGCCAGATGCCCAGCATGAGACTGGACATTGCGAGTCTGTTCAGCTGCAGCTGTTGGAAGAGGGGCACACCATTATGCATACCAGTTTTGCAAAGATTCATCTTGTACTATATTAAAGTAGTGACAAATAGACTTGCATATCTGTGGGGCATACCCATCCCTCACCTCTTGGACACAAGTGTCCAAGGTTCCCCTCTTCCTTTGCTTCAGGTCGTCATAGTGGTGATAACACTGCCCACCAGTGCAGGGATAGCAGAAGCACTTGTAAGATCCATGGCCAACCAATCCCAGGCTTCAGCTTTACAGTCTGAGCCCCGGTAATCACCCTGCAAAAGCCAGGGTTCATAGTTATGGACCAGGGCTCCAACAAACACTCTGGACTCATGCACATCATCTGTGTGCCAGAAAGCAGGCTCCTTCACCAACACCACCAGGCATATTGACAGGTTAATGAGACTCCAATGAATGCTGCAGAATTCCTGCCTAGTGTCCTTAATATAGGCTATTTTCCCACCCTTACACATCATACTGCAACATTCAAAAAAGAGACATGTTGCTTACCATCATGTAAACCCACTTAGCATCACACAAACTTGTTCATCCATGTTTTAGCAAAGCTTAGTAACACGCAAACAGGAGTGGCTGTTAACCATGTTTAAGCAGCACTAAGCACCACACAGCTTTTTCAAACATAACAAATATGTTTTTACATTAAACCACCCCTTAGGTCAGCTGACACATTTCCACAGCAATAATGTATAACAAAAAGCTATGACTGCTGGGGACTTGAACCCAGGACCTACAACACTCTAGGCCATGACTTTACCTATTCAGCTACATGGACAGTATGAAAACTAGCATACCTTCACATATACTACTAAGCTACCTGTTAGCATTGCTAAGCACCACACAGCGCAAACAGCCATTCATAATATCAATGTATGATAGACTACAACAGATAATTTATTACACCTGGTTTCTATTTTTAGATGTCTGGCAAATGTCACCTGTGCATTTGTAAGGACAGCTTAGCATTGCTGTGCACCGTGCCATGGAAATGAGCTTTCAAAGAAAGCAAAATAAATAATAAATTACATCTGTTGTCTATGTTTAGACGTCTGGCAGGGGTCAGCTGTGTATGTGTAAACACAACTTGGCATTACTTCACTCTGTGCTGAGCAAATGAGCATTAAAAGAAATAAAAAAAAATCAATCATTTGTCTGATCTAGACCCTACTGAAGGATATCTACATCATTGGGGGAATTCTATGATTGCCCTCAGCTTGCAGTCATCCTCAAACTTTGTCATATGAAGCCTTCGACATTAGCCTTGACATCAGAGAAGTATATTGCAAACAGGAATGGCCTCAGCACTGAGCCCTGGGGCACATCACTATTAACTGGCCTCTTTCTGGATCTGGTTTTAAATACTTTAACCACATGTGTCCTGTCCAAGAGGCAACTGGCTCTTCATCTGGTGACATGGTATTAATGCCCAGTTTTGTGAGTTTATTTATAATACCTGATTGGGAAATTGTGTCAAATGCCTTGGCCAGGTTGAGGGAGGTGGTATCTACTGTTTTACCCTCATCCATGGCCTTAGTGACTTTCTCAAAGAAATCCACCAGATTCAGTAGGCATGACCTGCCCTTGAGAAAGCAGAATTTGATCGGGTTCAGTGATTGGAGGTTGATTATGTTATTATTTTTCAGGTCCATGATTACGCTTTCCATGGCCTTACTTATAAGACTTATCAAACTTATGGGCCTGTAATTTCTTGGGTCAGTAAAGAGTATATCTTCAGGCCCCATTGAAATATTATTTTAGCTTTAGAGAGTGTAGGGACAATGTGTTCTTTCATGCTAATTTTCAGTCAGGTGGTGGAGAATATTTTATGGGGGAGAACTGGGCATGATGGGGAGGTGAAATTTGAGCTGAATTTGTCAGCCAGCAGATTTGCTATATCTTCCAGCTGAGTATAGGTGATGCCATCTAAAAGTAATTCTGCACATTGTTGGGTGTTACCCTTAAGATTGCAAACATACCTGAAAAATGCCTTATGGTTATCCATAGATTTAGAGGCTATTTTTTACCTCAAGGTCTGCTTACAGAGACTTGACTAGCTCCCTGATTCACTTATTTAGATTAATGAGGGACTTTTTTCTGTATTGTGCACATTCCCTCTTACCTCTCAACAGGATTTTCTTTCTTTCATTAAACAACCTATTAATACTAGGGGCCCACCAGGGTGATTTGTGTTTACAATTTGAACTGGGTTTATTTCAGTGTGGTACTGCTGTTTCTATGCAGTTGTTTATATGGTCATATATTGCTTTTGGCTATTTCTCTGCATAGGTTTCTGTGTTTTATGGATTTGGAGGAGCTTGGAAACTAGCTATGCCATCACTTAATAGGGAGTAATTTGCCTTAGACAAGTTCTTAAAGTATTTGGGGCTATGTAGGGGCACTAGATTTAACTTTTTCTAAGGGAGACTGCTTTGTGATCTGATCTTACCAGTGAGGACATCACACAGGAGGGAGTGTAGAACTCTCCCATATTTGTGACTACCAGATCTAAGATATTTGTTCCCCCAGTGGGAGTGTGGATTGGTGATCCAGGGCATTTGAATTTACAAAGTCAAATAATCTTTTGATCTGCATGCTAGTGGATGTGTATACCTCCCACATAATAGAGTGGCTAGTTAAAATCACCCGTGAGTATGGTATTGGGCTGGATAGTGAGCAACTCTAGTAACGTCTGGTATGATG
The DNA here is from genome assembly GCF_019279795.1 of Protopterus annectens. Classification (NCBI taxonomy): domain Eukaryota; kingdom Metazoa; phylum Chordata; order Ceratodontiformes; family Protopteridae; genus Protopterus; species Protopterus annectens. The sequence continues at coordinate 39,922,250 of NC_056740.1, read as the reverse complement.
TATAGGTTTCCTGGTTCATTGTGGGGGACCTGTAGCTTGCTAGAATATGGTAATGGATTTTTCCTATGCTTAGTTGGACATGTAATAGCTCAAGCATGTCATTATTTGACCAGCCTTGAGGTGTGCTTATCCTTTATGTCGATAGATACACCTAAACCTTTTGCTCCTTCATGTTCAGTGGATGGTCGGAATGTATAAAAGGCATTATAGACATGCACTGCCAGAGTGCTTTCCAAGACTTTGAGCCATATTTCAGTAATTGCACAGATGTTAGTATTGTCCAGGGTGAGGACAACTTCCAGGAAGTGCAGTTTCTTGTTAAGACTCCTGGCATTTAGCAGTAACACCTTTAGCTTGTCCTGAATAGCTTTTGTTATGTCAGAAGGTTTGTCTGTTTGGCAATGCCTAAAAAAGGCACTATAGGGGTCAATAATGTTTTGGTCAATATCCAAAAGCCTAGCATTAACAGATGAAAACCATCCCTGGCAAATCAGTGTGGCCTGTCAACCATGTCATACCAGGCTGATAAATGCTGGACTCCTTTGGAACAACGCCAGTAGCTAAGCTAATTGTTAAAGTCAATCATTTTCTGCTGGTATTGTGGCATCATCCATGGAGATCATAGAATGATGCTAAGTGCTAGGCTCATTCCAACCTGGATGCATATTCTGTTCATATAGCCCAAGGAAGTACATCTCAGGTCATTCATGCCCTCATAGACTATGACTGAGTCATACTGGTACTTAGGGGTAAATTAATTTGGTGCTTTCATGATCTGGTGAATCCTGGCCCCTGACAGGCAACTAACTTTAACTTTCCCCTTATCCAGCCTGAGAAGACAGAAATCAATGTGTCTCACAACGGAGTCACCTTTGACCAGAATATTGGGTTGTGGAATGTTTCACCTTATGGGCTTGGTAGTTCAGACACAAGGAGATGTGAATTTATGTGTTGTGATGGGAATTGTCTTATTTGTGTGCATGCAGAGTTTAAGAGGACTGCACCAGAGAGGCCTTTGAGGTTTGGGTAAGTTACATGTGATCACCTCCACATATGTGGGCCTATGTGTTTGGTTCTTTGTGGGTGTAGGGAGTGATGTGGGTTAGTTGCTGATAACTTGTTTGTTGCTTTTTGTGTCTGTATGTAGAGTCTAGCCTCAGTACCAAAGTGTAACTACATTTCTTACATACTATATTTGTCTGTTTGAGAATTAAGTGGTTGTCAGCGTAGATGAGGCAATTATTACATTGCCTCAGGACACCCATGTCCACCAAGCTGGATGCAGAGATAGTAGGAAAGTACCCATCCATAGTTGCAGGTCCTAATGTGTACTTGAAAGGATAGGAGTAGAAGGTGTTTGTAACTGGATGAGGGAAGGGTGCTTACTTGGTGTAATCTGTAGCTAACCTTACCAGTGAAGCTGCCCAGTGCCAAACCAGATGACTTCTGAGGACCAATAGTCCTGGGTGCTATAATAAGGTAAGGTAGTTCTAAGTAGTCCTAACTAAATGCATAAGTGCTGCTCACAGCCCAAGCTAGTTGCCACATAAGTAATGCAGGACTGAGGTAAAGTTCCGAGATGGTTTTTATAATGAAATTTCAACTTCTGGTAATTGCATGTAAGCAGGGCAATATAATCTCTGCTGAATGAAGAGCAGCTTCTTGCAAACATGAGGCTTATATACAATCATAAAAAAGTAAGTTGTAAACTGACTATGCTCTGAAGACAATCAGGTAACCACACAATGACATTCACACCAGTAAATTCTAAGTTCAGTTAGATGAAATTAGTCTTTTCCTGCCATAAGAGAGTGTAGAATTTGACTCTCTTAATGTAAAATGACTGGTTTGGAGCCCAAATGTTAAGGAACCTTGAACACACACCTAACTAAAAAACACTAGATGCAATGTGAACACACACCTAACTAAAAAACACTAGATGCAATGTACTTCAGTGCAGAACCCTTACAAAAAGTTTGAAAATGCAACTTTAAAGAATCAATAAACTTTCGCAATATAATAAAAATAAGAAACGTTTCCATATGTTTGTGTCTATACAGGGCACTAACCCAGTGATCAACTCAGTGCAAATGTGCCAGATTTATACCTGCAGTGGGAATACAGAAAACTGCTGAGCCCTCTGGCCAATAAATAACTACACTTAAGAGTACTTTTGTATGCTCCCCAGCTCAGACCAGGTAAACACCAACTGCCACTAGATGAATAATCCCAGTCCTCCTAATGTAAAAACACAGTAAAATCATGTCCGGAGTGAAATGCTAGCATAAACAAACAAACTTAAGCAAAGGCAATACGTAATTCAAGATAACAGTAGTGTAATCTAAACAGCTTATAAAAGAGTGATTAATCAATAAAAGTGCATCACTTTGTAGAAATCAGTCAAGAGCTACTCAACTGTGCAGACGTTATAGACATTAAAAGCAGGGTAAGCTGATTAATAAGCCTTTCAGTCAATAAAACAACTACATGGAGGAATCCCAAATGCTTTTCCCCTACTTATACAGACCAGGCTACCACCCCACTGCCACTAGATGGAAAATCCACTATCCTTTTAATGTGGAAACACAAAATAGAGTTTGGTAGAATGTAAAAAAATAAATTACTTTATCCACCAGCTAGCTAGGTAATGAATTCATAGCAAGTAAATCAATAGAACAGATGAGAGGCAAAATGCACTTAAAAAAATAAGCACAAGAAAATGCCAATATTCAAGATATAAACAGCAGTGAATGAAGGGAGTAGCTTATAAAACTCAGTTTACTAAGGGTGGGCAGATTAAAAATCGAGCTAAAAATATGATCAAAGAATGGGAGGGTAGGTGGAAAAAATAACCAGCAAGGAATCATCAACAGTGCTTTTTGTTTTTGCAGGTCTTGAGTCTTATCAGAATAGGGTTGCCACCTTTTAAGTGGGCCAAAGTGGGGCATGTGAGTGTGGCTGACATAACACTGGCCACAGCCTTTACCATAACATCACCACAGGAGTGTTAAAGGAGATACAGTTATGGGAATAACAGTATGAAGTTACTGCAGCATACCAAATCTCACAAACCATTTAAATTATTAAGCTTTAACAGTAAAAGTGAAAGTACTGCATTACTGCAAAAACACACACATTACTCAGTTGTAACAGTAAGTAAACTTTCCAGAAAAAAACACAGTACTCATATTAAACAGAGAATTATATTTATTTAAAAAAGTAAACATATTAAACAGAGAATTAGATTTATTTAAAAAAGTAAAAAAAAAAAACTCTTAATTTCTACATACCAGACCATGACTATTCTGAAACAAGAAAACTAAAAAATCTACATACTGCACATAGGTACACTATTTTTTTTAAGTGTGTGATTAATAGTATGTTTATTGCAAATTAAAGCTAAAGCAAAAAAAAAAAAAAAAAAAAAAACACAAAGCAAAACTACATACTGCACACTACAAGAAAAACGACATCACTTTTTTAAATTTGTACTTTGCATTGATTTGATGGCCTGAAGAAGTGCCCGGTTTGATATAATAATAAGTCACTGCATTTCATCCTGTAATTTCTAGTCATCATTAGCTCATCCTTTAACACATCCACACTACAATGGTTTCACACATTTGTTCATTTATTTTTCACCTAAGAAAAAACTCTCTATGCAAATGCATTTTATCTCGGTATATACAATACCGTAGCAATTACCAGATATAATGCAGTCAGCTTAGGCCCTTCTCTGAAAAGCTTCAGCCACTTTTCACTTGGAGATAAGCTTGTATGTACATAATTGTTGGAAAAAGGGCTTCATTGCTAAATACCTCTGGAAAAGCTTATCTTCATCTATGTCCCCCAGACTCAACCAGTGTTCATACTGAGTAAGTCGCTGAAACCAAAGGGTTCAGTTAAAGATAACTTACACAGTGAAAATAGGTAGTCATTTACAGTAAAATCAGACTGTTGTTTTATGTACTTAACTGCTGCCTTTTCAGTTTGCTAAAAGTGCCATCCAATGTGCTCATAAGTGCCCTAAGTTTTCCACCAAAAAACCCATCTTCACTCTTGCCAGCAGTTTTTCCTTGAGACCATTACTGAAAATGTTTCCATGGCAGTAAGTGCTGCCTTTTCTAATATACTTATATGTTCATTGCAATCCATGAGAACAGCACTTGGAAAGTGCAAATAGTACTGGGGAAGTATAAGCAATGCATTATCTGAAAAGTACTTCCATATTTGCCAGGGGTCTCCTCTTCTCCCTGGGAGAGGAAATATGATTAGAGCACTGGGAGATTTTCACTGCTCTCTTAGTGGCTGGTAGGAGCAACAACCACCTTGCTGGCACATGCCTTAAGAGGCTCTCAAATTCCATGCCAGAAAACTCAAAGAAGTTATTCTAGTCTCTGGTCCTTATTGCAGAACCTGAGAAATGGCTGAAAATTTTCATCACAAACATCTCCACATCTTAAGGTAGTTGTGCTGCAACTTTTTTGGCATTATGAATAATGTGGGCAACACAGTTAGCCTTCTGAAGTGATGGACATTTCTTTTAATCTGGTATATACCAGATTTCTTTCCATAGTTCACACTGTCATTATTAGCCCCATATGCTGAAATGCTGTTTCAGGGCAAGGAGTGTTTTTTCCATAATGTTCAAAATGTGTTGTGATATAACCTGGGCAGATTCATCAATGCCTTCATAGAAGTCCAAAAGACCATTCACCACCCCTTCTTTGGAAAAATACCTCACTACAAGTAGAAATAACTTTATGTTTCCCTTGTTGGAAGCATCCAATGATAATGCAAATGAAGTGCCTGGCTTCTGTGTGTCATGTAGGAGGCATTCCAATGAGTGTAGTCCCAAAAAATTTTCAAGAATGGCTTCAGCCTTGGTTCTTCTGCAAGATAGTTTTTTTTTTTGCAATGTCTGAGTTGCTCTACAACTGGCTGGCCAATTTTACTGCACAGTCTAAACTTTTATAGGAAATATGTGCTTAGCAGCATGAAAGACCTCAGAGGCTTCTGCTGCAATGATCCCAAGTTCTGGTCTCTCAAGGTTTGTGTTCCTTGCCCACTTTGTCATCAGGTGACTGGATTTTGCTTGAAGAATAGCAGTCTTATGTTGTTCAGTTGCCTCGTGTCATGCGATATTGTTACTTCCATCATGGGTGACTAGGAATTCCTTTTTTGATGTCCCTGCAAAATGCTTGCACATCCTTTGCATTTCTTGATCCTGTCGAATTTCATTCTCCAAACATCCTGCCACTTGCACATTCTCTTGTTGGTGGTAGACTGTGATGAAGCTCCTGCTCTTTTCATCAGTACTTACCTGATATGCAACATATTTAGTAAAACTCTGTTAGTAGGATGCAGTAATATAATGACACATGAATGAACTGACTAGAAACGCTGGCATACAAAATAACTGGCTACATTGCATTTGAAAGAACTGATTAGAAACACTGGCATTTGAAAGAACTGGTTTGAAAACCACTGGCACCTGCAAACTGTCATAAAACACTGGCATTTGAAAGATGATGTAGTTTGTAAAGTACTTCTTTGATATAGATTCATTGAAGACATGAGAAGTAGAGCAGAAGAGAATTAACATTACGGACCATTTAAAAAGGTAGAATAGTAAATGACATAATGGGGGGGCATTTTGGCCATTGAAAACGTGATATTAACACAGCTTGTAGAACACCAAATGCATTATGTTTACTACTGAACATGCTTTCCCTGCCAAAAAATAAAGTTATGCACAGATTTTCACCTTAAATTTCTTCTTGCAAATCATCACTAAAAAGCTACTCTAAAATTAATTAGAATGCAAAACAGACCCCATAGACCCCATTTACCTCTGAACACTGCAATTAAGAAAAATAGAAATAAACCTATAGCATTAATTTACCCAGCACAATGATGCAAGAACGAGCAGTCTGAACAGCATCACTGGCCATAATCACATTATAATTAAAGCAGTACATTTTAAACTTATTGAAGACAGCATTAAAAACAAAATACACACATTTCCACTTTATAACAGCAAACTATCTTGAAACAATGATGAAATGTTTTAGCACAATTCCAAATATACTCCGTTAACTTCTGAGCAAGCCTCCCCACCCCAATAAATAAATAAACAAAGTTAAGCAAACATTTTCCATTTTAAATGTACTTCTTGGAAGATATCACTTAACAGCTAGTCTAAAATAAATTGCAATGTACTGCAGACCCCATGGATCCCATTAACCTCCAAATACAGCAATAATTAAGAAAAAGAAACCTATAACAGTAATTTACCCAGTACAATGATGCAATAAAGAACAGGCCCAAATAGCAGCAACATGGCCATATTCACATTATAATCAAAGCAGTACATTTTAAACTTAAATACAGCATAAAAAATAAAATACACACATTTCCACTTATAAAAACAATCTGTCTTGAAACAGCCATGACAATATGTACCTAGTAGAATACCAAATGCACTATGTTTACCTATGAACATGTCCCCATAACAAAATAAAAATTTGCACACACATACACATTTTCACTTTTAAAAGTTTTTCAGTGATGGCTCAAGAACTAACTCTATAAAAATGCCCAAAACGCTATATATCTTAACTTCTTGAAGGCAACATTAAAAAATAAATTGCATACATTTCCATACAAAAAAGTTTAAACTGTTCTGAAACATTTCCATCTGTAAATGCAAAGTACCCTGAAAAACCACAATAACAATAGAAATATATCACACTACATTTATCAGTGAAGACTGCCCCCACCAGAAATAAAAAAAAAAACTTTTATACACACATTTTAGCCTTTAAAAGCAAATGTTTCCAAATCATCCGAAAACAACCACAATTATAGATTAAATATTACGCACACACAATTGTTATACCTTTAAAAAACTACTACTTGCAAATATCAAAATAACCACAACACAGATTTAAATCCTGTACAGTGCACCCCATTTACCTCTAGACATTAAAAAGTTAAATTAAAATGAAACACAATATTCCCATTTTAAAAGGCTAGAGCCATAAAATACTGTTTATACTTACTTACCACAACAATCACAGTCTTTGTTGGGCTACCTGGCTTCCCTGCTAGAATGATTGGCTGGCTTCTTGCCTGTTGGAGTGGCTGGCTTCCTGCCTGCTGGAGTGGTTGGCTGGCTGGCTGGCTGGCTGGCTGCCTGCCTGCTGGAGTGATTGGTTGGCTCCCTGGCTTCCTGCTTGCTGAAGTAGCTGAGTGGCTAACTTGCTGGCTGGCTTACTGGCTTTGGATATTAAAAATAGAAAAGACAAATCCCAGTCTTTTTTATCAGCTATAGAAGTGTTAATAAAAAAAAATGGTCTACAGACATGACCTTTGTAGAGCTCTTCCTGGAGGATCAGTACCCACCCCTTTCATTAATTGCAGCTAACTGCTGTATGATTTACAATACCCAGACCTAACAGGGAATAGCTCTGCCTGCAATTCAAGGTTGGTGACATAACCAAATTGTTGTGGAAAAAAAAACTGAAGTATATGCATATTTACCATGGCAATTCAACATGATTAAAAAACAGGGCTTTTAAAGTCTCACTGCTTTATAGAGTGGGCAACAGGATGAGGAAGCTCAAACCGTGAGTGTCCCACTGATAACAGGATGGGTGACAACCATATACCAGAAAAGACAAAGACACAGAGATTCCTTGAGTATTTAAGTATCACTCAAGAAACAAATTAACCAATGGAAAAAATGTGAAATGTGCAGCCTGGGTAATTAAAGTGCCTGTCTGCCACATAGAACAAAAACACCAGGTCAAGCAGATTTCTTAAAACAGGAAAAAAAATGGAGCAGAAAAAACAGAAAGTAGTTCTATCAGTTTAAGCAACTCACAGACAAAAAAATGTAGATTTACTTTCCTCACCTAGCAGGGAGTCATCAACAGTGCTTATAGTTTAAGAAAATGTCAATACATTTAGACTATTATTTTAATTTTTTTATTTTGACATTTGTTAACCAGGGTATATCTGACTGGGCAGGTGCCCTTTTTCAGCAAAGGCCTGGGGATAAAAGCTCTATACAGAAAAATACTTCTTCTTCTTCTTCTTCTTTCAGCTGCTCCCGTTAGGGGTCGCCACAGCAGATCAACTATTTCCATTTCTTCCTGTCCTCTGCATCTTGCTCTGTCACACCAGCCACCTGCATGTCCTCCCTCACCACATCCATAAACCTTATCTTAGGCCTTCCTCTTTTCCTGTTACCTGGCAGCTTCATCCTTAGCATCTTTTTCCCAATATACTCTGCATCCCTCCTCAGCACGTCCAAACCAATGTAATCTTGCCTCTCTGGCTTTGTCTCCAAACCTTCCAACCTGGGCTGACCCTCTAATATACTTATTCCTAATCCTGTCCATTCTCCTCACACCCAGTGCAAATCTTAACATCTTCAACTCTGCCACATCAAGCTCTGACTCCTGCCTTTTTGTCAATGCCACTGTTTCCAACCCGTATAACATAGCTGGTCTCACTACCCTCTTGAAGACCTTCCCTTTCACTCTTACTGGTACTCGTCTGTCACAAATCACTCCTGACACTCTTCTCCACCCACTCCATCCTGCCTGTACTCTCTTCTTCACCTCTCTTCCACACTCACCATTACTCTGAACTGTTGATCCCAAGTACTTAAACTCATTCACCTTAGCCACCTCTACTCCCTGCATTCTCACCATTCCTCTGTCCTCCCTCTCATTCACACACATATATTCTGTCTTAGTCCTGCTGACCTTCATTCCTCCTTCTCTCTAGAGCATATCTCCACCTCTCCAGGCTCTCCTCCAGCTGTTCCCTACTCTCATTACAGATCACAATGTCATCTGCAAACTTCATAGTCCACGGGGACTCCTGTCTGATCTCGTCTGTCAACCTGTCCATCACCATTGCAAATAAGAAAGGGCTCAGAGCTGATCCTTGATGTAATCCCACCTCCACCTTAAACGCATCCGTCACTCCCACCACAGACCTCACCACTGTCACACTACCCTCATACATATCCTGTACCAGTCTTACATACTTTTCTGACACTCCCGACTTCCTCATACAATACCACAACTCCTCTTTAGGCACCCTGTCATATGCTTTCTCTAAATCCACAAAGACACAATGCAACTCCTTCTGACCTTCTCTGTACTTCTCCATCAACACTCTCAGAGCAAACATCTTTCCTGGCATGAAGCCATACTGCAGATCACTAATCATCACCTCCCTTCTTAACCTAGCTTCCACTACTCTTTCCCATAACTTCATGCTATGACTGATCAGTTTAATCCCTCTGTAGTTACTACAGCTCTGCACATCACCCTTATTCTTAAAAATCGGTACCAAAACACTTTTTCTCCATTCCTCAGGCATCCTCTCACTTTCCAAGATTTCATTAAATAATCTAGTTAAAAACTCCACTGCCATTTCACCTAAACACCTCCATGCTTCCACAGGTATGTCATCTGGACCAACAGCCTTTCCATTCTTCATCCTCTTCATAGCTATCCTTACTTCCTCCTTGCTAATCCACTGCACTTTATGATTCACTATCCGCACATCATCAACCTTCTCTCCCTGTCATTCTCTTCATTCATCAACCCCTCAAAGTACTCTTTCCATCTGCTCAACACACTCTCCTCGCTTGTGAGTACATTTCCCTCATTATCCTTTATCACCCTTACCTGCTGCACATCTTTACTAGCTCGGTCCCTCTGTCTAGCCAATCGGTACAGGTCCTTTTCTCCCTCCTTAGTGTCCAACCTTTTATACAACTCTTCATACGCCTTATCATTAGCCTTCACCACCTCTCTCTTTGCTGTGCACCTCATCTCCTTATACTCTTGTCTACTTTCTTCATCTCTTTGACAATCCCATTTCTTCTTTGCCAACCTCTTTCTCTGTATACTCTCCTGTACTTCTTCATTCCAACACCAGGTCTCCTTGTCCTCCTTCCTCTTTCCAGATGTCACACCAAGCACCCTTCTAGCCATCTCTCTTACTAGCTCTGCTGTAGTTACCCAGCTATTCGGTAACTCTTCACTGTCACCCAGTGCCTGTCTTAACTCTTCCCTGAACATCACCTCACAATTACCCTTTTTCAATTTCCACCATTTGATTATTGGTGCTGCCCTCACACTCATCCTCCTCTTCCTGATCACCAGTGTCATCCTACAAACCACCATCCTATGCTGCCTAACTACACTTTCCCCTTCAACCACTTTACAGTCTCCACTCTCCTTCAGATTGGCCCTTCTACTTTAGATATAATCCACCTGTGTGCATCTTCCTCCACTCTTGTATGTCAACCTATGCTCCTCCCTCTTGTTAAAATACGTATTCATCACAGCCATGTCCATCCTTTTCACAAAATCCACTACCATCTGACCTTCTGCATTCCTTTGCTTAACACCATACCTACCCATCACTTCCTCATCCCCTCTGTTCTCTTCACCAACATGCCCAATGAAATCTCCCATCCCCAGTCTCTCACCCTTGGGTACAGTCATCACCACTTCATCCAACTCACTTCAAAATTTTTCTTTCTCATCCATCGCACACCCAACTTGTGGAGCATATGCACTAACAATATTCATCATTACACCATCAATTTCCAGCTTCATAAACATCACGCTATTCGACACTCTTTTCACCTCCAAAACACTCTTAGCATACTGTTTCTTCAGGATAATGCCTACACCATTTCTCCTCCCATCCACACTATGATGAAACAATTTGAAACTGCCTCCGATACACCTAGCCTTGCTCCCCTTCCATCTGGTCTCTTGCACACACAATATACCAGCCATCTTTCGGTTCATCATATCAGCTAACTCCCTCCCTATACCAGTCATACTGCCAACATTCAAAGTTCCGACCCTCACTATCACAGTCCTAGCCTTTATCTGTCTTTGGGCATGCCTTCCGCCTCTTCTCCTTCTTCGGCCAACAGTAGCCCAATTTCCACCAGCACCCTGTTGGCCAACAGTACTGGTGGTGGTCGTTGTTAACCCGGGTCTCGACCAATCCGTTATAAATTTCTGTACAGTTTTCTGCATATATGATGTGGCAAAAAAATACAGAAAAACACTAAATACAGAAAATAAAAAATAAAGAAATAAAAAAATAAAATACTACAGAACAGAGCATTCTAAAAGATGCTACATAGGAGAAATAAGAAGAACATAACACAATAGGTTGATATTAACCCGTGGAACTGGGGAAGGTACACACATGAAAGAGCATGTAGATCAGTAAGAAACAGGAGAATTTTATAATGGCGTACTAGTATGCTGATAGTATTATAGGAAGGGGTGAAACTGATAGGCAGGTGAAGTGACATAAGAGTGGTAAAGTAGTAAGGTGAGGTATAAGAAAGTTAGAGATGAGGGTGTAAGAGGGGGAAGAGGAAGGTGAGGTGTGAGGGAAACAGTAAGAGTGAGGGGTGAGGAGGTGGAGTAGAGAGAGTTAGGTTAGGTTTAGGCAGGAGAAGAGTCATGAGTTCAGTACTAATTCTCTTAATGCTCTTTTGAAGTTTAGGGTATTTGATATAGTTCTCATAGTTCCAAGAAGTTTGTTCCAGGCCATAGCTACTGAGTAGCTGTATAGGTTTTGGCCTATTGTTCTTTTGTGCTTGTAGACTTCCAACAGAAGCTAGTCAGAACTCTGGAGAGAGTGACTGGGAGTATAGAAGGTGACGAGGGATGAGATGTCAGGGCAGGACATGGGTTTGTTAATGGAGTGAGTAAGGAGCAATTGAGCTAGGAGAAGCTGGTGAAAAAGCTCAATCCAATGTATGGATTTCAGAGCAAAACAGTGGTTTGAATTATAGGGTTGATTTGTAGTGAAGCTAGCAACTTTATTATATGAGAGTTCAAGTTTAGATTTTAGGGTGGATTGTAGGTTGGTTAAGATAGAGAGGCATAGAGTAGAATAGGAAAAAGATAGGTGTAGGCAAGGGAGAGTCTGGAGCCCTTTGTAAGGAATTTTTTGTTTCTATAGTGCAAGCCAAGTTTTTGGTAAATTTGTTAAACAATTTTGAACATGCAGGTTGAATTTTAGTTGATCATCAATGATGATGCCCAGGAGCTTGGTGTGGGTTTCTATATTTATTATGGTGGTGTTGAGGGATGTAATAGTAAAGGAACATTTAAGATGAGAGTGAGGTTTTGGGAGAAATAGGAAAAGTTTAGTTTTTTTGAAATTGAGTACAAGTTGATTATCAGTTAGCCAGCTTTCGACAGAGTTGAAGGAGTTTTGGGTGATTGAGTGGAGTTGTGAAGGATTATCAGATGTGCAGATGATAGTGAAGTCATCAGCATATTGTATAAGTGAGGACTGAGGGCGGTATGTGTGGAAATAGAAAACATGTTGAATAGTAGTGGTACGAGAATGGAACCTTGTGGTACTCTGGTATTAACAGGGTCTTTTGTAAAGGTAGCTAGAGAACCATTTGAATGTTGAGTAGCAGAAACCAAGACCAGACATTTTAGTGAGAAGCTTGGGGTGAGAGACAGTATCAAAGGCTTTGAAGCAGTCAAAAAATAGGCAATATACTAGGTTATTGTTGTTTCTAGCTTGTGAGATAGTATGAGTAAAAAAGATTAGAGCAGAAGTTGTGCTGTGGTTAGGATGAAAGCCACATTGGGTGGCAGAGAGTAGATTTTCTTGTAGAAGATGTTCAAGGAGTTGTTTGTCAGTGCATTTTTCAAGTATTTTGAGAGGGGGGCAGAATGGCTTTGGGCTTTAAGTCTGCAAGGTCAGTGGAGTGTCCTTCTTTGTGAATTGGAATAGTGAAGAACTGTTTCCAGATAGAGGGGACTGCAGATTATTGTCTAGATCTATTGATAAGGATTGAGATAGGGTAGGCTATTGAGTTAGCAGATAGTTTTAGGAAGACGGGTGGTAGGTTGCCTGCTGAGGGAGAGCAGGGCTTTAATTTGGTCAGTAGTGATTTGATGCAGGCAGTGTCTGAGAGAAAAGGTATGTTTATTGTAAGGGGAAGAGAGAGGAAAAGTGACATTGGAAGTGTGACCATTTTGGATTAGTTTATTAATTGAGTCAATGAAATATTTGTTGAATTTAGTGGCAGTTTCAAGAACAGAGTTATTTGGGAAAGGGTGTGGTATGCTGGGAGAGCATGGGTAAAGGACCCTATTAATGGTGTTCCAGATTTTTTTTAGATTGTTTTGATGGTTTGTTTATGGCTTTAGATAGTAGTTTATTATTTTTGTATCATCATTGACTTGTTTTTGGTATGGCTTCAGAGTTGTTTATAGGTTTAAAGGTGATTGGGGGTACGTTGATTTTAGCCAGTTCTTCCATGCAATATCCCTTTTACACATTAGGGTGCATGTGGAATGAGAAAGCCAAGGTGCATGGAGAGATTTCACTTTGGTTTTCCTAAGGGGAACAAGGGAATTGAGAATATCCAGAAAAATGCAGTTAAATTTCAGAACAGCATCCTCTTGTGGTAGGTTAAAGAGGAAGGACCAGTTTATGGAGGATACTCTATTGTTGAGCTCATCAGGGTTGAAGTTAGTGAGACTATGGCACTCGTTATATTTGCGTTACTTAATCTGATGAAGAGAGTGCCTTTGAATGCTTGTTGGAAGGTGGTCGCTGATAGAATCAGGCATCATTTTGGGGTTGTGGTACAGGTTCAGATTGTATACTAAGATCCAGATTTAGATAGTCCAGGAGTTGATGGATTTGTTATAGCAGGTAGGGGTTGAAATTAGTTAGGAGAAGCCATGGAGATTTATACTAGAATCAGGGACTGGAGTTGGTGGTCAGTGTTTTCCAGTCAAAGACATCTGCCAGTATTATTGTTTCATTAGATATGTAGTGGGTGATCCAGGAGAGAATGTATTCAAGAATGGGGATGTTATTTCCTGGGGATATATATATATATATATATATATATATATATATATATATATATATATATATATATATATATATATATATATATGTATGTATATATATATGTACCATCAATAGAAAGCTTTTTATGTTTGCTTAGTTTGTAGCTGGATACTATGATTTCAGCAGGGTGAAAGCTGGGGAGTGATATGTACAATGGGGAAAGGTTAAGCTGGTCTGAATATATTATAGCTATACTACTCCTCTTTTGTGGATCCTATCAGAGCAGAAGATATTGTACCCAGGGGGAAGAATTTTAGTGTCTGTGATATGGGGTTTAAGACAAGTTTTGGTGAGAACTATTATGTCAGGTGAGTTTTGGGAAATCCATGAGTGAAATTTGCTGATTTTGTTGAAAAGATTGCAAATATTCATATAGATTATAGTTAAGCACTTGGTGGATGATTTGGAGTAAGTGGCAGATGGGGATATGGGGAAGGTGTCATGAAAGGGAGAGGAGCTGGGGCCAGGGTTAGGGTGCATATCTCCAGATAAGATTATATTCTTGGTGACGTGTATCAGTGTAGGTCTTACTGTTATTAGTAGGGTATTTAGGCTTAGTTTTGTCAGGGTTTTGGGGAACAAGTAATCTGAATTTGTGCATGAGAAGGTTAAACAGGTTAAATAAATGGGCTGTTACAGTGACAGGGTAAAGTTTGTCTAAGTTCAATAGTTGGTGGTTAACAGTGGGTGGTAAGGTTATGGGGGGGTTGTAGCTTGGTAAGAAGTAAGGTGAGAGAGTAGAAGAAGGAGAGGAGTAGTGACATAGATGAAAATCACGTTTTTGGAGGGTGGGAAAGGAGGACTGATGGAAGTCACAGAGAAATGAGTAGGACAGAAAGGTGGGTATCAGTGTGCCAGAAGAGGTAGGTAGACTGATAGACAGGGGAGAGGATGTTATTGCTGGAGGAAGAGCTCAGAAAAGGAGGCGTAATGAGATGGGGTTTACAAAGTGTATGTAGTTTAGAGTGTGGATAAGAAGTAGTGGGGGAGGAGTGGGGTGAGCTAAGGGAGGAGATGTGGCTAAAATATAGAGTGTGTCAATTGGTTAGGATGAGCAGGTAGAGGAAATGTGGGGATAAAGTAGATGGAGTGTGTCAATTGGTAGGGATATACAGGAAGGGGAGGGGTGAAATGGGAAGGAAAAAGATTTGTATAACTATAAATATAGAGTAGGTGGGAGTGGGTGGAATCTGGGGTAAGGGTAGGTGAGCCGAGTGAAGCCCAAGCATAGCAAGAGCTGAACAGAGTGGGGCCAAACCTGCACAATTGTAATACAGTAGGAAGAGAAGAAAAACAATCAGTGAGTAGTGGAGTTCAGTAAGGTAAATGGCAAGGAGCCAGGAGAAGCTATAGCAGCTATTGTGGAAGGGGAGAAGTTAAAATGCATAGTGCAGAGCAAGGAATAGGTTAAGCTAGAAGAGAAGAGATAAGGGGTTTGAAGAAAGCAAGTGAAGGAAGATTTAGGTAGGGTAATGGATAAGTTGGAGGAAAATGTGATAGAAAGGTGGTGGGGATGGTGGACATATGGATTTGAAAGGGAGGAAGGAGGTGGAGAAGGTTTAGATACCAATATGAGCAGTTAGAAACTGCTTACAGGAAGATGACTTATAAGCTTGTTACAAAATTGTTACTCAAAGTGGGAGAGAAATATGTCTGAGTTAGGCAGTATCCATGTAGAGTAGAGGATGCTAGCTGTTTGTTTTGGGTTCTGATTAGGGACTGGTGAGGCCACAACTGTAATCTTGCCCTTGGCAGTGTGCACAATAGAAATATAATTACAAGAATATGTAGTTTACAGCAAAATAATACAGATAGGGTGCAAGAAGCTTAGTCAAGTATACTTGCTGTCTGACTTTCAAACTAGGAGTGCTGGAGTGAAGTAGCTGGGTGCAGCAGTTTTAGAGCAGGTGATGGATTTTTAGTGGTATGAATGGATCAGCCTGCCGTGGGTTATTGTCTGTCTTTCAAAGCAGGGGCAATGGAGAGAAGTACCTGGGAGCAGCAGTTTTTCAACAGGTGGTGGATTTTTAGTTGTATGAATGGATCAGTCCACATATGGCGGATTGTGCTCACTCCCAAGGGACATGGCTGTGCCAGGTTCATAGAATAGAGGAGTTCAAGGATGGTACTCTATAAGATAATTGGATTTTAAATGCTGCAATGGATAATGGAAAGGGGATCGACAAGGCTAATACGATTTTATTCTAATTGCTCCTGGACACTCAACATTTGTCCTACAGGTGGAACAACAACTTTATCCATGCATTTAATATTTTTATAAATATAATAACCAATGGAATCTAAGCTATCATTAAACTTTTTAAGACACCACTTGGTTTTACAAAGATTCCTTATACTCGCATATTCTTAAAGGCAACTTTTATTAAATTTGTTAAATGAAACTTTTTATTAAAACTCTTCTAATCTGACTTTATATTCAAGGCCATGTGGCTAATTGCTGTATATTTTAAAATCTTCTTAGTTTCTAATTTTAGTAAAGCTGCTTTTTAGTCACCCTGTAAATAAGAAAGGAATGTCTGAAATGGGTAACTTATGGGACGACAAAGATTGAACTCTCAAGTGTCATTTGCCTAAAGTTCAATACTCAGGGGACCAGAGCTCCTCTGCAGGAAATCACTGTCAGCAAGTTGTGACAACAGTGATGTCCTGTTTGGGTGTAATTTCACATTTCTTCAAGTTGGTGCAACCATGGAATTGATATATTTTAGTTTGGGTTTGCTTACCCCCACTTCAGCAGGTACAAGAGGCATTTACCCCTGCAAAAAACACTTTAAAACAGTTTTTTTTATATTTTTTTCAGGAAATGCAGTTCACGCATTCTGATCCCCACCAAGTTGGAATTTGACTAGTCACACCATAAACTTCTAAAACCTGATTTGTAATTGCCTCCACTCTATCTGCTTGCACCTATCAGTAATGAGCTACCGGGGGGCATGGCCAAGATGTCAGAGTGAGTAGAGTAGTTTTTTGTTGCTCTGTTCATGAGATTTATTTCTGACAGGAATTAATTAAAAAAATTATGAAATATCTTGGAAAAACTGCCTATAAATATTCCTTTCACTATTGTGGATTATCAGAAGAAGAAAAAATAATAATCTTCCGTGAAATTCTTCACAAAAATCCTGTCAGAACATCAATTGCTGTATACAGATACTTGAAATATGAGTCATTCAAAGTCATCTGCTCCATATAGTTCTAGGAAGAAAGAACTACAGACTATAATTACAAGTATACAAGATCTCTCTACAAAAATGGATAACCTAGAAAACATCATGGAAAACATGGAAAAAGAAAGTAAAATACAAATTCAAGAATTAAAGGAAATTATTTCAAAGCACTCAGATCAAATGACCAGTATAGAAGAATCTCTAAATGAAACAGACAGGAAACAGATGGAGAATGACAATCAAATAAATTTCCTTTTGAAGCAAAATAATTCACTGTTAGAAAAGGTGGATGATCTAGAATCAAGGTCAAGAAGAAATAATATTAGAAATTATGGAGTTCCTGAAAAGACAGAAGGGATTCTTTTCCGGAATAACTGGTTACCTAAAATACTAAACCTGCCAGAGTCATTTTCTTATGGAATCGAAAGGGCGCATAGATCTTTGTCAAACCCTTCTATATCTAAAAACTTAACTTCAACAAGATCTATCATAGTTAAGTTTTTATCAACACAGGATAAAGATTTGGTGTTAAAGACCGCCTGGTTGATGGGTCCTATTCAGGAAAATGGAAAGGTCATTAGATTTGATAATGATTATACATCTGTGACAATAGCAAAGAGAAAAGCATGTGTTCCTCTCATTAAAGATCTAAAAAAAGCTGATATAAAAGCTCAAATACTCTTCCCTGCTAGATTGAAAATCACACTTCCAGATGGTCAGAAAAGAGGCAACAGAATTTGTCAAAAAACATAACCTACTAGACAAAATTGAAAATATGGAACTCTTTACCCCAAGCCTAAAGAGACAAGCTACAAATGGCAAAACAACAGCAAATGATAAATCAACAAAAAAACATAAAGGGAAATAAAATACTAACTTCTAATATCCAGCGGCGTTTTCCCATGGTAATATGTCCAATACTACAAGCTATTAGGTAAGATTTTACATTAACATATTCATAACTAAAAATATTTAATACTTCTTTCTTATTTCTAATAACAATTCTCACTACTTACTTGTGATAGGTTTCTGATTTCTTTCTTCTTTATGTAACACTATTTCCTTTATAGATTACAGTATAAACAATAATTGAAGGGCTCATAAATTATAAATATTGACAGAGCTTTATAAGATTGTGACTTATATCGAATTTCAATTAATAATGTGTTGAGTGATGCTCGTTTGGGGTTGGGTTAGTATTTGGAACAGCTTGTGCATCTTTATTGCATTGCCTGCCATTTAAAATGGAATTGTGATGTTCCTAGATGTTGAAAGGGGTACTGCCAGCTTTACGCTGCTTATTAGTGACTTTTGTTGCCCTTGGCTTGTTTAATCAACAAGCGTAACATGTTTTTATTATAAATATCCTGTGTAGACATGTTTGAGCAATGCCGGCACTTTGTAGTCACTTGCGAAGTGTAATTTTAATGTTATAGTGTAAATAGCATTGTGTTACCCTGCTTAACTTGTTTTTTGTTTTTTACATGCCTTTAATGCTTCTCGAGCGTACGACAGTTAAGAAAAGCTTGAAAATACCTGAAAAGCGTTATGTTCACCTCGCGAATGCAATATTTTGTTTGTCAAGCTTCATG
Organism: Protopterus annectens; assembly: GCF_019279795.1. Taxonomy (NCBI): domain Eukaryota; kingdom Metazoa; phylum Chordata; order Ceratodontiformes; family Protopteridae; genus Protopterus; species Protopterus annectens. The sequence goes on along the minus strand of NC_056740.1, from coordinate 39,903,514 downwards.
ACAAGCAAGTCACGAGCTATGCATTAAATCCTTGTTTTTGAGCCTGGCGCTCACTACAGAAGCATTTAATGATGATGTAATGTCATCTGAGTCCGGTCGCACAAAGGAAAAGTGGCGACAGAGGGGAAAAAAAAATGTAACAAGGAAATTATTACTGACTGAAGCTTTTGAATGCTTTCAAAGCATTCTTTGGACGATAAGTTTGCTCTTTGCAGTAAAATAATAAAATATTACATGCTTCTTTTCTCAGAAACAAGATCTTGTTATATACATGTAGTGAACTGTTATAGTTACAGTCTAGTTAATTTGCAAAGTACAATCATTATAGATGGCTTCAGAGTGTTTTATTTTTGGCTGTTTTGAATTCAAATTTCACTGATATTGTGATAAGCATGCTCAGTGGTAATGGAATCTATAGATAAACAATTTGGGGAAAAATAAATAATTTACAAATAAGTATCTAAATGTGCACAATAGAAACTTACAAATTCCTAATTATAATATTGATACAATAATTAAATAATTGTGTTAATTATTCAAACTAACCCAAATGTATCTACTTAAGAGAGATCGGAAAGTGCTGGCATAAAGACTTTTTACAAGCTGTAGACAGCTAACCAAAAGGTAATGTGATTGAGATAATATAATAAAAGAGAAGTGGGCGAACGTACTACTCTTTGATGTTTCATCATGCAAACAAGTAAACATGCTTATTGCCAAAATATCATATTAGATATCAACATATAGTCAATAGCTAACATAAGTGCTGTATGTTTATGTACTTGTTAAACAGAAGGGATATTAATAATAGTGTAAGCTGGGAATGAATGCATTTCTGAAATACTAAAGCTTAAAAGCAATAGTAATATTACACTGATAGAGCAATAATGAAATAAATGAGATAAAATAATGATTGCAAATGACATTCAATATACTTGAAACACCAAACATCATAACAGCATAAAGAGTCATCCACAAATTATAGACAGTTAAAAAGAGAATGGGATGGGGAAAATATGGAAACATGGACAGGATGAGCATACAGTTACTTTTATGTTATATGTTGATATATAAACAAGTAAAAACTTGTTTTGTCGAGATGTTATGCACAGATGTCATCATATAATTAACAGCTTTCATAAGTAATGTTGTTTTACATACTTGCTAAATTGAATAGATAGTAATTCTAATGTAAATTTGGAACAAATGCACCTGTGAAGTATTAAGGTTTGAAAGCAATAGTAGTAGTAGACTAATGAAACAGCAGGGGATAAATGAGATAAAAGATGATTGTAAAATATGCTTATTACACTAATTATATTTGAAATTTCAAATATCATAACAACATAACATGGAATGCTCATTACATTTGCTTAAACAACTTACATATGGAATATAAATAGCATGTATAAAGACAACAGTTGAGAGGATGGTGAGTAAGAAAGAAAATAAAAATAAAGGTTACTAAACCTCAGATTTAGGAACATATTAACATGAAACATTAGCTAAATAAAATAATAGCTTTATTTCCTTCAGCTTAATGAGAATTTTGAACCTTTAGACTGCTTATGAAGTTATATTTATGAATGTTGATTTATGAGAGCAGAACCTTATTAATATAACACAGGAACAAATGTTAAACATAAATATTTACTACATAACTAGCCATTATTTGCAATTTATAAACATTTTATAATTTAAGTGTTTTAAGTCATTTTGGCACTTTAAATGCCAATATAGGGTATTGTTAATACTGAACATTAATATCTCAGGTTATGCTCAGGTAAGAGCCGCCCTCTCCAAAGCAAAAAACACAGCATCAATGGGACCAGACGGTGTCCTGTGCTGCATGCTACATGAACTCCAAGAAGTGCTAAACCCAAACATAAAACTACTGTTCAATCTCAGCCTTACTACAGGATATGCACCCAAAGAGTGGCATACAGCAACAGTGGTCCCTCTCCACAAATGTGGTGCCTCAACGGATCCTGGAAACTGTCACCCCATAAGCTTGACTAGCTTGTTATGCAAAGCTATGGAAAGGATCATCATGGACCTCATAAATAAAGATATTGGGGACCTACAGATACTGGATCCTACCCAGTTCAGCTTTGTTAAAGGCAGATCCTGCCTCTTAAACCTGGTCAATTTCCTTGAAACAGTCACCAAGGCCATTGACAAGGGGAAGGTGGTCCACACAGCCTACCTGGACCTCACAAAAGCCTTCAATACAATACCCCACTCGGGCATTATAGATAAGCTCACCAGCTTAAATATAAACCCCTATGTCACTAGATGGGTTGCAAACTGGCTCAAGGACAGAATCCACATGGTTAGAATTGCTGGAGCCATGTCAGACTCCAAACCAGTTACAAGTGGCATCCCACAATGCTCAGTCCTGGGACCTCTCTTGTTCGGTATATATTTCTCGGAGGTACAGGCCAACACGGAAGGACTGTGGCTGACCAAGTTCGCAGATGACTGCAAACTGGGCACCATAATCGACTCTCCAGCTGACACAAGCATCCTCCAAAAGGGCCTCATAGAAATAGACAACTGGTCCCAGAGCCATGGCCTCAAGCTAAATGCCAAAAAGAGTATAGTCATCCCCTTTGGCAAAAACAAAGTGCCCACAAATTACCACATAGGTGGTAATCCATTAAGTACAGAAGAAGTAATTAGGGACCTGGGGACCCAAGTTGATAGCAATCTCTCATTTGACAACCACGTGACCAAAGTGGTTAGAAAAACATTTTATACAGCCCACCTAATCATGAAGGGATTCACATCTAGATCAGGGGAGGTCATCGTGCCTCTTTACTCATCCCTCATCAGGCCCATAATTGAGTACAATGCCCCTTTTGGGATGTACCTTACCAGACACCTGCAGCAACTGGAAAGACCCCAAAAATACCTCACCAAGAGGATCAAAGCCTTCAAACAGATGCCATATGCTGCCCGGTTAAAGAAACTCCAGCTCTACTCAGTGGCATACCACCTGCTCAGAGGCGATCTGTGCCTGACGTATAAAGCCATGTCCAACCCGAAATTAATGGACATGCTGCACCTCAGAAAATCCAAATCCCATCGAGCTACGCGCTTGAAAGACTTGAACCTCAGCACTGAAATAAATAGGACATGCTGGAGGGACAGATTCATAACCTAGAGGCACCCTTCACTCTGGAATAAAATCCCAGTCCAGGTTAGGCAGAGTTCCTTATTGACACTCTTCAAGAGGAATCCTGATGAGTGGATGGGAGATCATAGGTTTACCCCGGCTATCACTTCTGTGTCACTGTTTGACAGAGGCACAGTATACTAACCTCAAATAAGGGCATAGCAAAATTCATTTAAAATGGGTGGTGAAAGCCAAACACACTCTGGCTAGGCTTATAAATGCCCTAGGGCAGATAGCCTAGTATGAACCTCTGAACCTATGAACCTATCTGTATACTTAATTATTAAGTGCAGAAGCAACAATGTAAAGGTTGACTGGTTGTAGGGGTGTTTGTGGTGGTGGCTAAGATGATCAAGCCAGGAATTTATGTTTCCATGTTTTGTTTTGTATATAGTTATATATGTTAAAATTTTGTTATTCAATTCCATTTATCTGCTCATAACTAAATTCATTGGAAGTATTTGTACTATGTTGAATGTTCTCTTATAAGTGTATGTCTTTAAATGTCAATGGCCTTAATAATCCTTTCAAAAGAGGAAGTATAGGTAAATACTTGAAACTGAATAAAGTAGATATAGGGTTTTTACAGGAAACACACATTGTTAATAAGGACTTAGACAGATTATCTTTTAACGGTTATATGATTCTTGCAGAGTCTCATTACCAAACTAAGAGAAGAGACACAATGATACTATGGAGAAAAACATTACCAATACCTAAAATCATTGATACCTATACAGATAAGAAAGGTATGCTATGCTTAGTAGTTTTAGAGATAAATAAAAGATATGTAGCATTAGTAAACTCTTACTGGATACCTGGTTTTGGAGCAATTACAGCAAACAAACAACTGGAATTAATAATTTCCAAATCCAAAGGTGAAATAATACATGTTGGAGATTTTAATTGTCTCCTTTCTGATAAAGATACTACAAAAAAAGATAATTTTAAAGCATCTTCTGAAGCAAAAAAGTTAAAGAATTTCATTAATATATTAGATCTTAGAGCTATTTATGCTCTAAAAGAAGCTCACTCATTAGAACACACTCACTATTCATATAGGTATGGTACACAAACAACAATTAATAAAGTACTAGTTACAAATAATATATTTCACAAGATTCAAGAAGTCTTAATTAGCTCGTGCCCATTGTCAGACCATAATGCCTTATTTTTTAAGCTTAATATCATGCCTAAAGACTTAATAACTTGGCAAATATTACCTGTCTATATAACTACATTAAAAGGATTTAAAGAGTGGCTCCTTAATGAAATAAAACTTTTTCTAGATATTAATAATAATAATGAGACTTCAAAGGTCATACTTTGGGATTCACTAAAATCTTACTTGTATGGTAAGATCAAAAATTGGTATCTAATCAAAAGAAAACAATGGGAAAATGAACTAACGCAACTACAAATAAATATAGATAAAATAAGGAAAATTTTAAGTCCCAAAGACATAAGAACAAATTCTGAGCTAAAAACATTAAACAATAGATATGCAGATATTCTAAAGTACAAAGTGACAATAAATCTAGAAAAATTAAGAATTCAATCCTATTCAGTGAGCCCCAAGCAAATACACAGATTGGCAGTCAAAGCAAAACATCTAGCTGGCCTTAACCATATAAAATAAATAACTGACAATAAAGGAATTAAAACAAAACATGTTACGGAGCACAAAGTAATTTTAGAGGTCTTTAGAGTACATTACGAGAGGTTAAACAATACAAATGTTGATTCGGTAAACAAATAATTTTCTGAAAGAAAATATTAACAAAAAAGTAACAAAAGAACAAAATACTAATTTGCTTAAGCCAATAACATTAAAAGAAATTAAAGAATGTATTCTAAACCTTAAAAACAATAAGGCACCTGGATTAGATAGAATTATTGGAGAGATATATAAGTTGTTCCCAGAAGATGCTTTAAAGATTTTGCAGGTAGCTTATGAAGAATTTAGAAAAAATAAAAGCTTTTTTCCATCATGGAAATATGCTATTATATCTCCCATTCTAATACAAGACAAAGATTTTAAGCTAGTGACATCATATCGACCTATATCTCTACTAAATGTAGATTATAAAATCTACACCTCAATACTTAATAAAAGATTAAATCAATTCATTCCGAAAATAATAGAAAATGATCAAGCAGGTTATATTTTGAATAGAAAAGTTCAAGACAATGTCATTAGGCTTTTAACCCTGATAGTTGTTGCAAATAAGAAAAAAAAAAAGAACTATCAATAATTAGTTTAGATATTGAAAAAGCATTTGATTCTCTATCTTGGACATATTTATTTAACGTATTACAAACTTTTAATTTCTCCAATGATTTCATAGAACTAATAAATATCTTATACAAAAATTCTGTGTCATATATTAAAATGGGGGCATTCTTATCTAACAAAATTGAAATACTAAAAGGAACTAAACAAGGCTTCCCATTATCACCTCTGTTATTTGCATTATCAGTAGAGCCATTTGCATACTACATAAGAAAAAATGATAACATAAGCAGTTTCACTCTTAATTTAAATTATTCTTCAAAAGTACAATTATTTGCTGACGATGTAATACTAACCATAGGTAATTTCAACTCTTCAATAAGGCATATTACAGATGCTATAGAACTTTTTGAGAAATGTTCTGGCCTAAAGTTCAATAATAATAAATCTGAAACATTATTAATAAATAGTAAAGTAAGTTCAGAATGGAGAAAATATAATAACTTTAACTGGGGAAATGAGTCTATTAAATATCTAGGTATGTATATAAAGCCTAGTTGGAAAGAAATGATACAAGTTAACTATAGAAATCTACTGGATAAAGTCAAAGAATATGTAGACAAGTGGAATAAAATGTTCTTAACTTTTGAAGAAAAACTAATACTAGTAAAGATGTGCATTCTTCCTAAATTTTGTATTTGTTTCAATCTATAATTATTATCCCTCCAAAAAAAAAAAAAATAATAAAACAATTAAATTCACTTTTAATTAAGTTTTTATGGTACCCACAAAAACCCAGAATAAAATATGATTGGCACAATAGAGATTGGGAAAAAGGTGGAATCACATTCCTGAATTTAGAACTATATGCTGATTCAGTTACAATTCATTTCATAAGTAAGTGGTTAAGTAATAAGTATACATCAAATTGGAAAGATTTGCATACACACATTTTATTATCTAATATAGATGAAAAAATAAACAACGACTTTTTTACTGAAAATTATAAACTGTTTTAACAGTGAAAGATTCAGTATATAAAGAAAGCAAAAATGAGAAGCTACCATATTGCATTAGTAATATACTAAGCAATTTTAAGAAAATTATGAACACACATTGTAGAACAAGACATTTCTCAATATTAATGTTCCCAATAGCATTCACAAACAATTGCTTAGATTCTTTCAATATGAACAAAATAATAGAAATGAAAGGCAATGGGTTAAATTACTGGCACCAATTCCTTAGTATAAATAATATTCTTGACACTATAAGTCTCTTAGCAAGATACAACATAAATCAAGATAATTGGTTAAATATTCAAATCTTCAGAGAATATCTAATAAAGGAATTTAAAATAAAGGCAAGTGTTATATACTTCACCTCAGCCTAAAATAATTTTACTTTTGTGTGAATTAAATTCTTTACAATTTAACATGGGGTTTTCTTTATCTAAGATCTATAAGACATTGAGGGCTGACTTAAAACAGCATGACGGTTCTCTATGGAGTTTTATAGAAAATACTAACAATTTAGCTTCTCTGATAATGGCAAATTATTAACAGGTTGATAAATCATACAACATCATCTTTATATTGGAAAATATTTACATGGAAATTTATACACAGCAGTTATTTTACTCCACAGAAAATTGCAACAATATTGAATAAAACTAGTCATAATTGTTGGAGATGTGATGAGAGTCTCTGTGCAGATTGGATACATACGTGCCTTGAATGTAAAATGATTGTTCCTTTTTGGCTGAAATTTAGAGATTTTGCAAAGGCATTGTGGACAGACAAATGCATAATTACAGATACACTTTTATTACTCAATGCCCCAATACCAGATTGTATACCAAAGTCACAAATACATCTTTTATGGTCCATCTTAGCAATAGCAAGGAAAGTTATTACTTCAAATTGGAAAAGTAAAGTGACGGTCTCTTTTACTGAGTTTATACTATTGGCCAAGACAGTATGTAACAGAGAACTTGAAACTCTTAACTATAGAACAACAAGATTGACCCACAGAAAGTTATCTTGGTTGAAATTTAAAAAAATTATTAGACAAAATGTAATATGTTAAACAAAGCTGTTTTAGTTATGAGCATTTTGTATATAATTGTACATAGTTGAGTATTTAATGTCATGTTAATGAATAATTATCTGTATAATGTAATAATTTCTTGATCTATCAAAATCAATAAAACAGTGTTATATAAAAAAAGTAATGAGCTAACAATGATTGTCTCTGCTCCTGTTATTATCTCACCAAAGTGTTCTGCAAGCCCGACCTTAAACATTCTTGAGTCTGACCAATGTACCTTTTTTTACAATCATATTGCAATCATAATGCAGAACATAAGGGACAATCTGGAATCACATGTATACCTATTGTTACTATCAATTTTCTTTCCATTTGTATACATCCCATGTAAATTCTGAACTAAACAACAAACTACTCCTCTTCCACATAGAACAGAATGCTTAGAAACCTTGAAGCGAGTATTACAAAGAAATACAATTATTATCAATATATCATAAATACTTCTCTCTTTTCTGAGAACACCTTCTATGTACAATATTTTCAGCTGTTAGTCTTTAGGTATTAAAGGCCAATGCTGCAAAAACGGTTTCTGAAGTATAGGTTCATAGGTTCATAGGTAAGTACTAGGATATCTGCCCGAGCACATCTATAAGCCTAGACAGAATGTGTTGGCTTTTGCCACCCCCTTAGATTAGTTCCCTGTGCCTTGGTCCAGCAGGGCCATTAGTTCAGTGCCTCTGTCCAGCAGAGATCCCCAGAGTAAATGTTCTGTTTCCCATCCACTCGTCAAGGTTTCTCTTGAAGAGTGTTAGTGAGAAGCTCTGCCTAATGTAGATTGGAATCCTGTTCCAAAGCATGGGGAGTCTCTGGGACAGGAATCTATCTCTCCACCACGTCCTATTTATTGTTGTGGTGAGGTTTAGATCCCTAGAGTGTGTGGCTCTTGGGGATTTGTTTTTTTTAGGTGGAGTATGTCCATCAATTCTGGGTTGGACATGACCTTGTATGTCAGGCAGAGATCACCTCTGAGCAAGCTGTATGCAACCAAGTACAGCTGGAGTTTCTTCAGTCGGGCTGCATAGGACATATGTTTGAGGCCAGTAATCCTCTTGGTGAGGTACTTCTGTGGTCTTTCCAGCTGTTGCAGGTGTCTTGTAAGGTACATCCCAAATGGGGCATTGTACTCTATGATGGGTCTAATGAGTGATGAGTAGGGGGGCACAATAACCTCTTTTGTTCTAGATGCGAACCCTTTTGTGATTAGGTGGGCCACAAAGAAGGATTTTCTAACCACCTTGGCAATATGATTATCAAAGGAGAGATTACTATCTACTTGGGTCCCCAGATCCCTTATTACATTTTCTGTATTTAGGGGACTACAACATATGTGGTAGTTTATGGGTACTTTGTTTTTTCCAAAGGGGATGACTATGCACTTTTTGGCATTTAGCTTGAGGCCATGATTTTGACACCAGGTATCCGTCTCAGTGAGATGCTTCTGGAGGATGTCAATTATGGCCCCCAGTTTGACATTGTCTGTGAACTTGGTCAGCCATAGTCCTCCTGTGCTTGCCTGTACCTCTGAGAGTTATATGCCAAACAGGAGGGGTTCCAAGACTGAGCCCTAGGGGATGCCACTTGTAACTGGTTTAGAGTCAGACCTAGAGCCTGCAACTCTCACTGTGTGGGTTCTATCCATGAGCCAATTGGCAACCCATCTCATGATGTAGGAGTTTATGTTCAGGCTGGTGATCTTGTCTATAATACCAGAAAAGGGAATGGTGCCGAAAGCCTTTGTGAGGTCTAGGAAGGCTATGTGGACCTCCTTTTCCTCATCTAAAGCCTTGGTAACTGCCTCAAAGAAGTCCACCAGGGTTAGGAGGCATGATCTGCCCTTAACAAAGCCAAACTGGGTAGTGTCCAATGTTTGAAGGTTCCCAGTGTCTCTGTTAATGAATTCCATGATGATGCACTCCATAGCCTTGCAGACCAGGCTAGTCAGGCTTATAGGGTGATAGTTCCTGGGGTCCATTGTGGCTCCACCATTGTGGAGTGGGATAATGGTTGCTGTGCGCTACTGTAGAGAGGCTGAGTTTGAACAGTGTGTTTTGGTGAGGGGTTAATTCATTTTGGAGGTCATGTAAGACACAGCCTGGGACACCATCTCATCCCATCAAAGCTGTATTTTTGGCTTTGGATAGGGCTGTTTTAACTTGTGTGTCAGTGATTGCTTGGGCACTACATTCTTCTTGTATAGTTATTGGCCCTTTAGGGGGTGAGAAGAGGGTGAAGTTTTCACTAAACCTGTCTGCCAAAATGTTGGTAATATCAGTCGGTTTAGTGTATTTTGTGCCATTCTGCACTAACTCAGAGCAGATCTGAGAGTTTGCACTTATGTTCTTGACATAGCTAAAGAACTCTTGTGGTTATCTTTGGAGTCCTTGGCAATTTTTCTTTCGAAGCTAGCCTTGGATGGTTTTATGAGGGATCATAGTTTCTTGCTGATACTAATCAGGGATGTCTTTCCTTCTTGGGATTTTACTCTTTTCTGCACTAGTTTCCTCCTTCTATTGTATAGCTTGTTGATGGCAGGGGTCCACCAGACTGGTTTCCTTTTCTTGGAGGAGTGAGTCTTGGTTTTGTTTGGGATAGCATGATCCATGCATTCTTGCAAGTGCTCATAGAGTGCCTTTGTAAGGGATTCAGCAGCTTGGACAGCATTGTCCTTTAGCATGGGGGCTGTGAACCTTTCCACCTCAGTCTTAAGTAACGTGAAGTTTGCTTTTGAAAAGTTTTTCACAGTGGTTTCCTTGATTTGGGGTGGGGACAGAATGTGGATATCCAGAGTGATTAGTCTATGGTATGATCTAACCAGCAAGGGCTTGACCTCTGGTGTAGAACACTGGTCGTGCATGTTGGTAATGACCAGGTCCAATATGTTGTCACCTCTGGTGGGGGTGATGACCAGTTGATCCAGGGTGTTTGAGTTTATAAATTCTAGGAAGCGTTGGGCAAGGGAGTTAGCACTTGAGTAGTTCTCCAAGTTAATGTTTGGGTAATTGAAATCACCCAATATTAGGGCATTTGGTAGTACCTTCATAATTTCCAGTGTCTCCAGAAATGCAGAATAGGGGTCCTGGGTCATGGTGGGTGATCTGTAGCAAGCTACAATTTGAATTGCAGTTTTGCCTGTTGTTAGTTGCACATGAATGATCTCTGAGGCATTGTGCTATGCCACTAACTTGGAGGTGTGAGTATCCTTGATGAATATGAATACACACCCACCTTTTGTGTTTCGGTCCGGGTTCTGTGGCCGAAAAGTATGGTATGAGTTATAGCCTGGTAGTGCTGGGGTGCTCTCAGGAGCCTTAAACCAGGTGTCTGTTACTGTACAGATATCAATGTTCTCCAAACTGAGGAGTGCCTCGAGTGCATGCATTTTGAGGTTTAGACTTCTGGCGTTGAGTAGCATAACCCTCAGTTTTTGATTACTTGTGCTATTTATGGTGGTGGGTTTGTCTTTTGAGCCTTGCCTAAAAAAGGCACTATGGGGGTGGCAAAAGCCTTGGCAAGTATTCGAAAGCCTAAGGGTAACAGGTGCAAACCATCTCTTGTGAAGCAACATGGCTTATCGAGCATGTCATCCCAGGTGGACAGATACTGGATCCCCTTTGAATGACACCAGAAACTTAGCCAATTGTTGAAATTGATCATTTTTTTCTTTATACTGTGGCATCATTCTTGGTGAGGGCAGGATGCTACTCAGGGTCAGGGTCATACCATCCTGGGCTATGTGATCAAAGAGCTCTTCCATGTCTTTTTTCATGTCGTCCAGGGAGGTACATCTCAGATCATTTACACCGACATGGACAATGACAGAGTCATATTTGTACTTGTTCTGGAGCAACCTGAGTGCTTGTGTTATGTGGCGGATCCTGGCACCTGACAGGCAGCTAACTGTAACCTTCTCCTTGTCCAGCCTAGTTAGTGGGACATCAGTGTGCCTGACTATAGAGTTGCCTATTACTAGAGTGTTGGATATGTCATTTTGCCTTAAGGGCTGTGATTGCATGGCACACTGATTATGTGAAGAATGTGTTTCATGGTTTGTGATGGGGTGTGGAAGATGCTTGTGTGTCTGCTTTGGAGGTCTCTGTTGCTTTTGCAGATTTTTATTTAGAGCTAATGCTAGGGTTAATTAGTGCTTGCTATGAGTCTTGAGCAAGTGCTAGGCTATGAAATGAATGGTTTGAGTGCTTAAGTTGAAAGTTTGTCAGAAATGAAAGTGATAGAAATTAGCCCAAAATGGCCATTAAACTACTAACTGCTGGGCTACAGCAAACAAGGCGCACAAATTTCAGAAAGAAACAGATCAAATAAGCAGGCACAATAAGCCTTTAATCAGAAATTCCGAGCTCAGAAGGGCAGAATCTAGCCTCTCTTCCCACAAGAGTGCAGACTACAAAGCTTCTTAATGCAAAATAACTGGCCTGGAGCCAAAGTGCTTAAACCACAACTAATGCGCTTTTAGAATAACAAACACTGAGTCTTCAATCAGCAATTCCCAAGTTAGAAGGATGTAAGCTACCTGCCCTGCCACAACAATGCAGTCCACAAACCTTCTTAATGTAAAACAACTGGTTTGAAGCCCAAGTGCTTAAACCATAAGGCTTAGAATAACAGTTACAATTTAATCAGGCTACTACCAAGCAGTAATAACTACAGCAGGATAATACAATCGAGTACTTTTAAGAAGACTTTTAAGAAGAAGCACAAGCAAGATAAGGTAATAAAGTGGGAAGAAACACAATGCAATTTATATATATATATATATATATATATATATATATATATATATATATATATATATATATGTATATATATATATATATATGTATAGAATTTGCACTTTATATATATATATATATATATATATATATATATATATATATATATATAAAACAATAGAAAACAAGCAAACTGATTTAAACAAATTACCCAATTAACCAGTAAAAAAACTCAAAACTGAGCCCTGTTCCAGCAGTCTCCAATCTGACAAGTTCTATAAATGAAAAGACACTGGATATACTAACAAAGTAAAGAATATTTTCTTCTTGAGCATCTTTTTAGTGCAATATTATATGACATTGTTGAATTCTCTTAGGTAATCATTGCCCTATACCTTTCATTTTCCTACTGCAGTTTTTAGCTTGACCTCTATAATAACCTATATCCATAAATCTCTTTCTTAGGACATCTTTTGTTACTGCAAAGTATTATGCAGTCAGTTATTATTTCAGGCTCTGAACACTTGTACATAATGTAATGAGTTAATTAGATAAGGCATAATACTACTATTAACATGCAGAACATTATTTCTTGCTGTGAGTTTACTCTATAAATGTCATTTTGGAGTTCTTCTTGCTGTACCAAGTAGTATAAATCTAAAAAACTTATATTTCATTTTTGTACTTCTACTAAAAATCTTAAACCATACTGCTTAGTAATGCAGACATTCATAAATTCAAAGATTACATCAAGGGTTCTTTTACATACAAAGATCAAATCATTACTAAAACAATTATAAAAAACTCACTTTTTCACCAAAAAAACTCTGAAGAAATATCACAATGAAGGTATTAATATATGCAATTATCTATAAATCAAAAGTCTCATTAAACTGAAAGTATTCATGTGACAAACAGAAATATAAATGTACCAATATGTAATTAACTGTCAGTGCTTTCTCTAATAACTGTGGAAGATTATAGAGGCCATTTCTGTGTCTAATAGATGTGTGAAAGCTAATTACATCTACTGCTGCTTATTAGTCATTATGTTGGCACTATATTCCTTTCAACCTTTGCAGAAATTTTTTTTTTATTTTTTATTTATTTATTTGGGGACTTTTTTTGCCTACTGCACAGCTGAACATCAACTAGTTCCAGTGCATATCCTGATCTCTAGGTCAACTGAACTTTCCCTCCTTCTCCTATGATTAGAGTAGAAAAAAAGAGATGAAAGCATCAAGGGACAGTGTCATATTATGGCTAAGGGGCTGTTTTACCCTTTATTTTCACCCCTCTGTATATACAGTAACACTCTGATTGTGGGGTGTGTAATAGGAGTCACTCTAACATTAGCAGCATGGCCTGCCCAACCTAAAGAAACATCACAGAATTGTTTCTCCTGGTCTCCACCAGGGAAATCAAAACACATGAGCATGTTCATACAATGAACACCTCTCTAATCCCCTAGGTAGGCACAACCAAGTGCCTGAAACTCTTTTTGATCTTGGGTTACCTGGACTATAGTGGGTGGCCACGGTGGTGCAGCGGTTAGCATTGCCATCTCACAGCAAGAGGTTCTCTGGTTCGATCCTCGGCTGGGATGCCTTCTGTGTGGAGTCTGCATGTCCTCCCTGTAGTCGTGTGGGTTTCCTCCAGGTGCTCCGGTTTCTTCCCACATCCCAAAGACATGCTGTAGATGGATTGGACACTCTAAATTGGCCCTAGGTGTGAGTGTGTGCATGTGTGTGCCTTCTGTCAAAGGTTGGGTGCTGGGCTGGCAACTCGACACTGTAAAACACCACTGCCAATCATGAGCAGACAGGTGATCCACTGTGGTGAACCCTAACTGGCAAAAGCCAAAAGAAGAAGTTACCTGGACTATAGTCAGGGCTTTATCCCTCTATATCACATATACAGGCCTAACTTTTCCAAACTCTTGATGTGTCTTTTATATCACAAATTAACTGAGCAATTTGTTAAAGGAGTTAAGAAATGATGCTACATTAGATAAAAAAAATATCATTTGTTGAAACTTTAAGATGGCCTGATGGATTTTCTATTGAAAAGAATATTGCACATTGCATTTATTCTACCCAGGACTGCTTTACTTGATTTTCAGTAAAAATCCCTTGTCTTTTTTCTTTTTCTTATTCAACAAAACCAGCAAGTCCTGGGAATAATCTCTTAATTGGCATTTTTCTCAAGAGTGTGTTTACCAAATGACTATACAATTTTCACATTATTTTAAACTACCTTGCCAATTCCTTATAGCAACTTAATATTTCCTTTCATTTCAGATCCTTTTCCTGCTGTTTTTTACTTTCATATTTCTCTATCCATTTTCACTCTGTAGCAAACCTATTATACCTACATAACTCTCACAGTCCCCTTAACATTCGATTATTACTATTTTAGCACTGTCCTCATGGATTCACTTCAGACTCTTGAAATTCCAAAACATCGAATGTCATATGATCGCGACCATATGATCAATGTTTCATAATATCAAAATTCTAAAATAACCCCCCCCCCCCAAAACAACAATTTAAACGTTTCTGCAGGGGGTAAGCCCTCCCACACCCCCACACCCCCGCTACTTAAATATACCAACTCTAAGATTGCACTACAGCGAGAAAAAGGGAAATCTACTGTTCCACACTATATGCAGATCTCCGCACAGAATTTCAAAATTCTGAAATTTCGATCATATGGTCTCAACCATATGAATTTCAAAATTTCAGGATATCAATATTCTGAAGGGAACCCATCCTCATATCTCTCAGCTGTACAGATTTTTGCAGAATGTCCAGATTTTTATCTCATATTTTTGGTCTATGTCTCATAAAATTGTAGTTTTCTGGCAAATCGTTGGCAAATCATTAGAGACAGAAGTCCAAAAATAATGTCAGACGTGTGTTTCTGACTTCAGACCATTCAGAAAATTTATATTAGTGCAAAACCTGTTATTCTACCAACTAAGTTTGTAAGAGCAATATTTAAAACTTGCCCCTAGTTTTGGGTCTTTATCCCTCCTATTATTTATGGCTTTGTCCAGACTTTTTGCTCTAAGAGATTGAGAGGTATGGCTATCCTCTAATTTTCACAGGCAGTTCTTCCCTGTTAGCATACTCTGTGTCTCGTTAAACTAAACTGCAGGAATTATCATGTGTACAATTAGTACATAACTTATTAAATGTTTCTGTCACAGCTGAAGATAATCTTGCAAACAGAGATGAATTTCACTAGCTAACCATGTCATCACAGTTTTACCTGCTTAAACATCGTAATTAAGGTAATCAATGTTTTATTCATTATTCCATTAATGACAATTATTCTTCCAATTGCCAGGTAAATTACTTGATGCTTGCTCTTCAACTAATTTGTTATCATGTTTATCTAATGTTGTCAGTTATTTGCTGCATCATATCTAGGTAACATCTCATTAAAGGTGCATATATTGTGTGTTACATACAAGATTGCTTATTTTTTATTATTTTGATGTTCTTTGTAGATTTTCCCCCATTGGCTTTTTTGACCATAAGATGCAGCAAAGTATAGTATCCTTCTAAAGATTCAAGCAAAAAAAAAAAAAAAAAAAAAAAAAAATATATATATATATATATATATATATATATATAGAGAGAAAGAGAGAGAGAGAGATAAATATAAATGTTACACTGTAGGACACACACACACACATTATGAGAGAGGGAGACACCAGTAAATTGAATTATAAACCAATTATGGTTGTAAAAAACCCAGGAATACACAAATTACTGATGAATCAAATGTATTCCCCTCAGACCTCTTGCTTAGTAAAGAAGCTGTCTTCATTTAGAGTATCTCATAAGTACAGCAGCTACATAGCTAACATCAGGAAAGTAAATCCAAAGGTTTACAGGTTCACAGATTTATACTAAACATAGTGTTGGCTAGACATCAAGAAGCTTTGCCACATTTCCTATATAAAGATGGCCTATTTCTTTCTGGATCATGTGTATTAATGCCAGTCTTGACTGTACGTTTAGCCCTTCTTTTGTTGAGGTTTGCTTTAATAGTGCTCTGGGAGTAAAATTTGAATAGGCAGTCAATTCCAAAGGTCTAGAGGCTTTTATTAAGAAACTAAACATATCAGGTTTATATCTTTAAATTAGGTATTTAGCCAAGATGTTTTATCTAGGTAAAACAGAACCAGTTCTAAGTTCACAAATGGATTTGCAATCTCAGGGTGCATGTCTGAGCATCTTGCTTAATACTCTAAAGTTACTTTTGCATTGTGGGAAGGGATCTTTTTAGAAAGAGGCTTCACTAACCTATTTATACAAGGAAGTACAATATATTCTGCAGGGAATATTCCTCGTCATTCCTCCCCATTAGAGTTCTTGTTGTACTTTCCAAGTTTTTAATAGTTGTTTCAGTTCTTATTTTAGATTCTTATAATTTTATTTGTCCATCCACTATTGTTTTACAAACCCTCATACCTTCCATATGAAACGTTAAGCAAGAATCTCACCTCAGGATGTTTTACAAACTGAGCAGTTTCATAACAAAGTTTTGTCTGATGGAAGAGCATAACGCTGTGCCAGGTAATTTCAAAGAAACACTCCAAAAATAAATTAATGTCTGATGATGGAAGAGTAAAGGAGACAAATACATCATTGGACTTGAAAGAGATATCATGACAGATAAGACTATATGAGGCAAAAAGATGCTTGTACCACAACTGAGGCATGGAAGAACAAGAGCTCACTGAAAAAGTGAGTAATTATGTGGTCTGTTTTTTTTTTTTTTAAGAAAAATGCTAGCAATATGATAAGAAGAAGGTATAGGAGGGCAGACTGTATTTAAGTTGCACTTTTCTACCACTTATGGGCCAATTGTTGGTCTGATTTCAGCTTTGTTGGAGAGTTTGGAGAAAGACATACACACCTCCAGGCTGGTCAAGCAGTATGACACAGAGGAAGCATTCCAGGTGCAGTTAACAATTGACAAGACCCCTATTCAAATCATAGCTAGATACAGGACTCCAACTTTGACTGAAGATGCCCACTCCACCTATGTGGACCTCTTCGAATTTATCAAAATTCAACCTTTTACCCTGTTCATGGATGACTTTAACTATCCTACCATGGATTGTAAGATATACTCATGCCAAAACACAAACACCCAGAGATTCCTTGAATTTGTCACTGCAAATGCCTTGGTCCATTTGGTCGACACCACAACAAGAGGTGAAAATATCTTGGACTTGGTATTAACCAACATGAGTAACCACTGCAGCATCCCTACAGTGTCATCATCCCTGGTAAGATCCAACCACAAAGCAGTCACTTTTGACGTCACCAACTCCCCCCCCCCCCCCAGCTAGGGTCAAACAAAAAAACTTCTCCAAAGCTGATTACAACCTCCTGATGGAAGGTATACACAGCTTTATAGACCCCATCTCCCTCCATAGGAACTGGCACATATGTCCAAACCTACAGCAAAGTACTATATGAGCATTTATATGGCTGCATGGAATCAGGAATACCTGACAGGATAAAATCCGCCTCCTCAAGGAAGAGTAAACCTGTCTGGTAGACATCTGCAATAAATAAACTCTATAATAAAAGGAAAAAAATTGCTGTCCAGGACCAAGAAGGAGCAGGTACTTAATGGGAAGCAATATCTCCTTAGCCTGAGCAAGCAAATAAGTACACTACTGAAATCCTCCAAAGCAAACCTTGAGTCCAAACTGGCCACATCTGCTAAAGACAGTCATAAGGCCTTCTTCACATATGTCTGCATTCTCAAAGGAAGCACCCAGATTTGCTCAGAACTGGCAGTTAAGAACAACACATACACAAATGTAGATATAGCCAACCTGCTGGTAGACAGGATCAGTGAAAACTTCACCCCTCTATCCCCTCATCAGTAAATCAGAACAACCCCAGTACCTGACCCCTCCCCTTATCTCTAGGGAACAAGTGATCATTGCCCTCTCAAAGGCAAAAAATACAGCCTCCATGGGACCCAATAACATCCCAAGCTGCATCTTACATGAACTCAGGCAGAAACTTGCAGCTCCATTAGGCACCCTAGTCAACCAAAGCCTGAGTGATGGCTTCATCTCAGCTGAGTGGAGGACAGTCACTGTCATCCCTTTGCACAAAGGTGGAACATCCACTGATCCAGGAAATTATAGACCCACCAACTTAACTAGCCTGATCTGCAAGGTCATGGAGCAGAGTATCATGGACCTCATTAACAAGAACATTGGCAACCTCCAAATACTTGATCCCACACAGTTTGGTTTCATCAAGGGGAGGTTATGTCTTAAATCTGGTTGACTTCTTTGAGACAGTCACTAAAGCCATGGATGAGGGGAAGATGGTGTACACTGCCTACTTTGTCCTGGCCAAAGCCTTTGATACTATTCCCCACTCAGGTATAATAGATAAACTCTCTCAACTAGGCATCAATCCATATGTTACTAGATGGGTAGCAAACTGGCTCACTGATAGAACCCACCTAATCAAAATAGGAGAAGCCATCTCAAGCAGTAGACCTGTAATGAGTGGTGTACCCCAGGGATCTGTCTTGGGGCCTCTGCTGTTGGGATATACTTTTCTGAGGTGCAGGCCAAAACCATTGGGCTATGGCTGACCAAGTTTGCAGATGACTACAAGCTGGGTGTTGTCATCAATTCCCTTAGTGATGTGGACATCCTACAAGAGGGTCTCACCCAAACAAATGACTGGTGCCAGAAACATGGCCTTGAACTGAATGCCAAACAATGCATCATCATCTCTTTTGTGGGAGGGATGTCCCCACAAATTATCACATTATTAATAAGGTCCTAAGCACGCAATCAGTCATGAGAGGACTTGAGCACCCAAGTTGATAGCAAACTGACTTTTGACCTCTATATTGCCTCTGTTGTACAGAAAGCTTTCTACATGGCCCACGTCATTAGCAAGGCCATCTCATACAGGGACAAGGTGATCATAACATCCCTGTATTCTTGCCTTATAAGACCAATTATTGAGTACAATGCCCCTTTCAGAATGTACCTCACAAAGCATATGCAGTAGCTGGAGAGACCACAGAGGTTCCTCACCAGAAGAATCCAGGGCCTCAAACATCTACCCCACACAGATAGGCTAAAGGCCCAGTCCCTCTACTTAGTCTCCTACAGACTCCTCAGAGGTGACCTCTGTCTGGCATACAAAGTAATCTCAGACTCTGCCTTGATGAGACTGCTGCATATTCGCAAGTCAGGCTTCACTCGAGAAACCCACACCCGTGACCTCAACCTGGACTGTGACATCAGTAGGACTTGTTGGAGGGACAGATTTGTGTCCCAGAGACTCCCCCAGCTGTGGAATAGACTCCCTCTCCACATCAAGCAGAGTACCTCATTAACCCTTTTTAAGTGACCTGGATAACTGGATGGGGAACAGAAAATACACCCCTGGGATTCGACCTATGTCCCTGCAGGACAGTAGCATAGGATGCTGACTTGTTGGAACATGGTCTAAATTCTTGGATAGGCCTGCATGGGCCTCAGGGACAATAGCCTAGTAACTTCCTATGATCCTATCCTATGATCTTATGGAGTATGTTGGCAATGATATTTAATTTGCAGTCATCTTTAAACTTGGTTATCCATTGGACCATAGAAGCCAAATTTTCTCTCTAAAAGATAAATACCAAATAGGAAAATACCCATGACTGACACTCTGAGGGTGCTGCTAACAATGCCTCTATAGCAAGAAGAGATACCCTCCTACGTGGACTACTTGATCATGGTTTTAAAGAAAATTAACTATCCAACAGACAACATAATATTAATATGTAGCTTAAAAATGTAAATGTGCTAGAGCTTTTCTTCCCAGGTCTCTGCTGAAAAAGATCACTATCCAGGCAGACTCTCCCGACAAGCAAAGACAAATAAAATACAGTAAATAATTAAACAGGGGGTAAACATTGACAGAAGAGAGTTTGCTTATGATGCCTTCATGAGGAATGTCATCAAAGACTTTACCAAGATTGAGATTGTACAACTTTAGTCTAAAGCTTCTGTGATCTTGTTAGAAAACATGACCAGGTTATGTAGGCAGAACCTACTCTTAAAATAGCCCAGGTTAATTGAGTTTAAGGGTCTGTTTTCCATAATTAGTTCAGCAGTAATGCATTTTATAACTTTATAGATAATGGCATTGAGACTGATAGGCACAAAGTTGCTAGAGTCTATTGTGGGGCCATACTTATAGAGGACACAACTGTTGCTCTTCTCCAAGTTTCAGTTATATAGTCATTGAGTGGCTAAAGCTTAATAGCTTAATGAGCAGATGGGCTATGTGATAGTTAAGACTAACACAACATTCAGCCTGGAATACTGTCACGACCCATGAAGCTAGTTTGTAGTTTGGGAAAAAGCAGAAAACATTTGACCAAAGAAGATAACTACTGGTACAATCAGGATGTATACTGTGGTGGAAATTGGGTGTGTGGGATTGGTGAAGCTGGAACTAAATTTTTAAGTAGTGATATTAGATATAGTTTGTGGGTCACAGTGAAACATACATTTTTGAGATAAGTTCAGAACACATCTAGGTATTACTATGTTTTCTGATGCAGCAATAGAAGGTCTTGCAGTCATAACTAGGCCTGATGATAGCAGGGAGGCCCATCTATGTGACATTAGCTTTTTTTAAAGTCCATTTTTGTATTTCGTTTTTTAAAGTCCATTTAAAACTAAGTCTGATCAGTAAAATGCATGCAACAGAGATGTGATTGTAGAGCACACATGCCATGTGACATCATTTTTTAAAGTGCTTTTGTTTTATTTATTTATGTATGTATGTATGTATGTATGTATGTATGTATGTATTAAAAGTCAGTTTAAAATGGAAGTCTGGTCAGTGAGCATTTATGTGTACAACAGAAATAAGAATGAACTGCGTGCAAGCTATATAACATTAGCTTTTTTATTTATAAAATGTCCATCCATTTAAAACAAAAGTCTAAGTGTGTGTAACAGAGGTATGAATGATGTGCACTCACACATGAGCACATCTGGAATTAACACTCAAGATTTTGAAGTCAGGGATTTTTTGGAGAAGGTACACCAAGTGTTTTTTTGTAAGCCACATAGATTAGATCAGTCACCAGTTGTCTTCTCTGTGTGTGTGTGTGTGTGTGTGTGTGTGTGTGTGTGTGTGTGTGTGTGTGTGTGTGTGTGTGTGTGTGTGTGTGTGTGCGCGTGTGTGTGTGTGTGTCATAGCCCTCAACCTTTCATCTCCAAAATGTGGAACAAATGGGCAAAATGCTAAACACTGACTAACAACTTACTTTTTGGTTCAACTAGAAAGATTACAGAATTGTTAAAATCTTTTACTTTATACTCCAAAGAAAACATTCTTTTATAAATCAGTGTGACTCAGTATTATTTTCTATAGATATTAGTTACAAAAGTTTTAACATTGAATGTGTAACAGACTCTTTCAATGAGGTACTGAAAGCAACATGAATTTTTAAATCTGAAGATGAATATTGCTCCTCATAGTGAGACACATTGACAGGCCTTTTTTAACATTTTTTTTGTCTTAGTTTTTGGTGATAATTCACTGAGGATTACAATGTCTGTCAATGTCAGTTAAAGAGTTTAATAGTTATGTGGTCATAAAATATACATTGATGCAAAACTTGTTGTTCTGTTAACTTTTAAAGTGATGTAGAGTTGTCTGTCTCGAGAACTGCAAAACACCTCTGATTTTTCCCTTATATGTATACTCTGTACTGTCTCTGAGCAAGCCATTTAACCAGATAGTGCTTTGAGGCAACTGGAAATTTGGGTTAGGCTTCTTAATAGTCCACTGGACTGCAAGCATAATAACTACCAATGAATCATAGTAGTTATGGTGTAAAGGAAGGAAACTGATTGCAGTGAGCAGGACCATCATCATATGAACCATATTCCTTGAATGTGTCCCTTTGTTTCCTTATTTTGTTGAATGGTGACATGTGTTTACTATTTAGCTGTAAATAAATTTGATAGCATGAAGCCTTTGAGTTTAATGGTATTAATGTTAATATTGTAACTATGAATACATTTTTATTTATCTTGTTTTTTATTTTTTATTTTTTGCAAATACATGTGAAATGCAAAGTATTTGGACTACAACAGTCTGCCTAGCACATAGCTGAAGATGAATAAGGCTATGAGCTGTTAAAGATATTTTTTCCAGTAGTACATGGTTTGATTCTCTCAGCATTCTTTGTCTTCCATGTGACTGTCAAATTAATTCACCAGACAGTGCTCCTCAGCTGCTCCTGAAAAGGGAAATGTGTATCCAGTGGGCTCTCCCACGCTGTTTGTTAGCAAATGTGTTACATATTAGTCTTTTGAATTCCTGCACCTTTCAAATATACGCTAATTAGAAGTTAATTATATGCTATTTGAGCATGTATCTCAGCACATCTTTTGTACTTTAAGGAGTTTTCAGATGCTTTTTCAGTATATGTGAATTTTAAGGGAAGAGAAGTTTACTGTTTCTTATACTAAGCCTGTTTTCAGTGAAAGAATGTTTTGTTTAGAACATGTCTGTAGTATTGTTTTCTATAAAATTCAAAATAAAAGTTTTAAATGAAATTCATATCTCTGTGATAATTGTAAAATAAAAAAAAGAAAGAAGAAAATAGTATATTCACAGACAGGCTTGATCAATGTTTATAGTAACTGAAACCAAACTTAATCCAATTAGCTCTGGTAGCCTACCTGTGACTCAGAGGGTGACATAACTAACAGGAAATGCAGTACAAAGGATTAGTCTAGGTAAAAAAAACTTTCAACAGAACAAGGGCACTCATCCATTTACCTACTTAACTGAATAAACGGTTCCCTATTAGAAGACTGAAGATGCATTCTTTCGAATGTGCCTTGGTCAAACTCAAAAGCCTGAAATGGCAAAATATAGAAGCGGCTTTTAAGCAAATTCTTTCCCTGGGATAGAATTCACTTGGCCGCTTCATTACTTTGCCGTTTTTGGTACTGTTGTGTGGTGTCGGAGTTGGTATATTTATGTAGGGGGTTGTGGGGAGTGAAGCCCCCCCACTTAATGTAATGTTTAATGTATTTTATTTTTTTATTTTATTTTTTTTGTTGGAACAGTGATTTTTTTTCCCTAGGAAAAAAAAATTGCTTTTCTGACAGTTCGAAATTGTAAGCTTTCACTTACATAGGGTCGATTAATCACCATTCACTTTTTTAAGCATTCGGTGATCTAATATAGATGTGAATAAACTACTTGAAACTTCAACAATGTGTCTTTATTCCTCCCATAGGTAGGGCATCAGAGATAGAGTCTCCTACATCTGCTAACTACAGGGATTTTATCTGGACTAATACTTTGTACTTTGTTTCTTGCTTATAATAATTGGGGACAGACATCAAAATAATGGGTTATTGGTTTCACCGGCAGGGCCTGATTCATTACCATGCATAGGGCCCATTTGCCATGCACTGACTCTGGAAGTATATGCTGCAACAATACAGCATTAGACATTCTTCAAGTAAGTCAGACCTGAACTGAGTGATGGTATAGCTATTCATGATGACAGAGAAGAGATAGTGAGGTCAAAATGAGATGTAGGTGCCCTGCAAGCATGTAAACTCACCCCCTCAAAAAATAGTATGCTGCATGCAGTAAAATTTCTGATTTTTGTATTACTTGTGACTTATTGAACAAAAGCTGCTGCAGTATTTATATTCCCCTGGATTCATGAAGCTTGCGCCAGGCGCAGGCATAGCGTATGTGGGATAATGCCAAATGTGTCCGCCGAGCGATTCAGGTACGAACCAATTCCACGTGCACTACCGGCGTACGCCAGATCTACGCAGCCCTTGGCATAGGTATGCAAATCACCCCATGCGCAGTGTCGCACCATGCTAATGAAGGCATACAGCGATTCACAAAGTGGTGCAGACATAGTGCAAGCCCATGGAAATGTAAACCAAAAAACACGGTTTACATTTTCCCAAACAGAACATCGGAGTTAGGGAAGCGGACCATACTCATGTATTGCAAAGTTAACATATGCCAATAGCTAAATACACAGCCAAAGGCACAAGAAAAGATGCACAACACCTAAAAAACAACATTTAATGTCATGTCCACAGTAACGCACAGTACAACCGCAGGGCATGTGTGCGCAAACAGGAATACAAAGGAAATATATACAAATGTCATAAAATCGCAATGTAAGACAAATCAGGATTTCACCATAATATGTAATGGTAGGCATGGCACACCACAAGCAAGGTGCAAGGGTTGCCAAGGGCCCGCGACAGTGTTTGGCGCTGTAACTATGAATTAGTAGTCAATGCCATGCAAATGAGGCAGGTAATACTGAATCGCAAACGTCCCGCCGGATTAAGGATGTACCTGATGGCACAGCATTATAACTCCGAGGAGTGTATCAGAGGTGATACATGACATCAGCAGAGGGGTGTGCCACCATATCAATAAGCACATTGGAGCAATGCAAATCTGGCCTGGCCATTGCTAAGCAAAGCTGCAGGACATGGGTGGGGAGGAAGGTATAGAACCGTTTAGCTGAAAGCACACATGGTGCCCGAAAGTGCATGTGTACGGGGATGAAAACATGCCCGAAACCCAGTAAGAGGATGCACGTGCTGCGAACAATAGCACAAAAAGGAAGGTCATGGAAAAAAAAGAAGGAAATGCCGAAGCAGGTTAATTGGCGTACTAATGAGCAATTAACACCAATCAACTCATGGCGGCCAATCGACAGCAGTAGACAATTCTGCATTCAGAAACCTGCAAAACAGGATAGGGGAGGCACAGGATTGTAAAGAAAGGAGGGGAGAACTTGGAATGCAAAGATAAGAGAACTGTCATAGCAGAGCAAAGCAAACCCACAGTAGACCAGCAATAGAACACATTATGCAAGGTAAGCCAGGTCTAGGAAAGTACAAATGAAAGCAGGCTGCTGGATGCATGCCAGCAAATGGTAGGTGTAATGTGCACAAATGTAAATGGAAGGGCAGGAGGTAATTCATGACAGCCAAATGTAATGCAACACCAAAGGCAGCACAATAGTGGTTCCATTAATAAAACACAGAAGATACCCTGTAGCCATGATCATACATACACACCCTATGACATCATAAGTGTTCACAGAAAAACAGTATAAAATGTGAAAGCACCCAACACACACCTGTGTATTCCCAAACACTGCACCATAGGTGTAAACAGATGGGGAAATTTTAAAATGTACATGTTGGGAGCTGCCATAGCTGTGATTCATCAGCATGTGTTACAGTCCGACGGAGTTGTGAAGGATGATGCCGACAACCACCGTTGGCTTTGGAGGTGGAGAAGAGTGTTCGGACCAAGGGTAACCTAACAGGGGCTACATGATCTGGAGATAGTAGAGCATTACAGGGTGGACAGGGACATCTTACAGCAAATAGTAGAGCTTTGCCGGCCACGCCTGACAACCAGAAACAACAGAGGGGAACGTATTCCAGTGGACATGAAGATATGTGTAAGCTTGCGAATACTAGCCACAGGTACCTTTCAAAGGCCAACTGGAGATATAATGGGGATCTCACAGGCATCGGCATCCAGGGTACTACACTGGTTCCTGGATGCCATGTTAGCACATGCCAATGAGCATATATACTTCCCCCAAACTCAGGAGGAGTTGGCCAGCAGTATGCGTCACTTCCATCATGTGGCAAACTACCCAGAGGTACTGGGTGCGATAGACTGCATGCACATATAAATCAAGTCACCACCCAGTGAGTATGGTAGGCGCTACATAAACCACAAGGGATTCCACTCCATCAACTGCCAGGTTGCATGCAATGCCCAGGGCATTATCATGGATGTGTGTGCTGGCAGCCCTGGAAGCTACCACCACTCCCATATCTGGCATGCCTCATAGCTGTATCAGGTATTTGTCAGGGAGGACATCCCACAAGGCCACCTTGTGGGGGATGCTGGCTATGCACTGGAGCCATGGATGATGACCCCCATCAGAAATGCACACACACCAATGCAAGAACGCCATAATGAGGTACACGCACAAACCAGAATCATCATAGAGCGTGTGTTTGGGATGCTGAAATCATGGTTCTGGTGCTGGACACATCTGGTGGAGCCTTGCAGTACTCCCCAGGCACATGTGCCCACATCTTCATAGTATGTGCCATGCTACATAATATGATCCTGCGGAAACAGCTGCAGCAGGGTCAAAATGGGGGAGGGCCTCACAGCCCACTGCAATTGCCGTGGCCAACACAGGCACAGAGGGATCCAGACCAGGGACACACTGTGCCAGCCCCAGTAGGCAGACGGAGGTGTGCCCAATATGCTATGCCTTGGCAAAGAGGGAACGTATAGCACATACCTTGACAGTGTAGGCTCCCACAGACTAACACCCCTGTCCACCTGCACACACAGTACAATGGATGGCACACAAACACGACCACCTGTAAATTGTGATGTACAGGTGGCCCACTGTGGAATCCTACATAGGTAGCCCTGAAACATTGTACACGCAACAGCCATTGGAACACAGAAAAGTCAACACCTGAACAGTAGATGTGCCTATCAGCATCTGTCGGTGCTGGTGTATAGGTTCTCAGGTACATCGGTAGGTACACGCCCGATTGTCAGAGGTAAAACAACAAACGGGGCAAACAGTGACTCCCGTCGCCACAACATCGAGTAAGCAACTGTCGCTTACTGGAGCAGAGGCAATCGTGGGAGCACATGTGTGTAAGCACTGTCCTACACACACTCAGCACAGATTCCCAGCTGCGTTACTGAGGTGCTCCACAAAATGTAATCATGGATGTTGTGTCAAGGCAGGGGATGTACGCATGACAGGTATTCGTCACCCCAGCATGCTGCATCCACGGTCGTATGAAGGTGTAGCACATCATCGGGTGTAGCTAATTGTGATATACATACCCAATGCTGGAGTACAGCCAGTGAACATCACATGGACATACCATTAACTGGACTCATCAATTAGTAAACTAACGGAGTTATCCATGTGAGTGTAGTATGGAGTAACTGCTGTAATGTACTTCACATACAAAATGACATAATACGTGTACAACCCCCAGATGTCCAAGTGGTACATGCAGTGACTGTCGTGCATGTTCCCGGTCCCACGTCCCACAAGGGATGTAACGTAATCCTGACGGCACAGGTAATGCATTCCGGATGTAGATCATCAGAATATGTGTAGCACACGTTTGCAGGAATAAGCGTTGCCCACAGCTGGTAAGCAATGTTTAAATACGACTATACGGATATGCGTGAAACAGGGCTAAGCTTCACTGACCACTGCGCAGATCATGCTCAATGATGTACAGAACAGGTGAAACCAGCATTTGTCACCCCTGAACAAATAGTGCCTACTCTGAAAGGTAAAATGACCACTGTCAGGAGTGGAACAGGCAATCATGTATACAATCACCCAACACTATTGCTAGCCAAGATGTACATACGGTAGGGTTGCCACATTTCAAATGACCAATGTGGGACATACGCCAGATGTCTGCAGGCCGACACATACACCCGGCCAGTACGAAAACCAGAACATCAGTGTTTTGCATAGATAAAATGCTTATTCTAGTAATGGTTGCAGGTACGTCTTCCGTGTCCTGTAAAATGTAGGTGGGTCAGATACAGAATAAGTGTTTTATGCAACTATTACATAAACTATAGGGAATATGTTTGTCCCAAAGTCATAGGACATTTGCTATGTTCACAAATATTTCACAGGACACAACTGCACAAAGAGGGACTGTCCCTCGCAAAGTGGGATGGGAGGTAATCTTAACCTACAGCAGGTGTGTAATGTGACAGGTACAGACACAAACGTGCGGAGTCCAGGAAACACAGTATACACTGACAAACACACAGTGAAAGGCATAGTGTGCCTGTCACCACCGCTGTCCGAGATATGTATCTATATATATATATATATATATATATATATATATATATATATATATATATATATACACATATATATATATATATATATATATATATATATATATATATATATATATATATATATATATATATATACACACATATATAATGCAGATAGAAAGGGCGATAGTGTGATATATGTCAATATATAAGGAGTCACTGACATCTGCAAATATATAGATAGGTCAACGACATTCAAAACACCTTGGAGGTGCAAATAAATAGGATACCGCCAACTATAGAACATGTCACACACCAACACGCGTAACCAGGAGGCTGAAAGACAGAAAGAACACAGTACTGGAACAGTAGAACTGCGAGCAATATGACAATAGTAAGGACATTTAATCACCGCTGCCAGCAGTGCGGTCCATGTAGGTACCGTGTACAACTGTGGTTGTGAGTGATGTAGCCTGTGTATGTGTGTGTTGAGGGTGCCATGTGTGTTTCCATGTGACTGCAATGAGTGTGTGTGTCCGTGTCCGCATTGTATGTTTGTAGGTGGCAAATGGGAGGTAGATGATTATGGTAGGTGCGGGTATAGCTAGACGTAGGCATGCGGTAAACACCTGTCCCACATTGGGAGGGACAGCCCCTCCCTGGGCAGGTGTGTCCTGACATGACACATTACAAAGGGCAACTGCCCAAGAGTTTAGGACATTAGTATGTCCCAAATATTATGCAATAGTTGCAGGAAATACTCATGCCTGTATGTAAGAAACAGAAATGTTACATGCAAACTGATAAGTAGGCAAGGTCCAAGAACAATTGGTATGTAATGAGGATAAAAGTATGTGCTATCCTGTGTACTGACCGTGGCTATATGTCAGCCTGTAAACACCACTGTGTGACCCGCAAGTGTCCAACTATGGCCATATGAAAAGGCGGCAAGCCATGCCACAGAGGGTCTGACACCAACACCACTGCAATGACTGCAAATACCTGGGACAGACATACATGGGATAGCAGTCATTTAGATATATCCCTGCACATATTGCCGTACATCCGGAGGTATGGAAGAATCAACCTCACCTGCATACCATATAGAAACCAATTAACAATGGCCCAAAGTAAATTCCCGTAACAGAAGTCTACTAAGTGATAGCACTGTAATTAGGGAAGGGACCCACACACATATATATGGACTACGTAGAAAAGCAAGCTCCACAAAACAATATATGATAAGTACACCCGCCTACATCCCCCACACTGGAAACAATAGCAATACAGACCGTAATTACAGCACAAACATCCAGTTAGTCAATTACATCTGCTGAACCATTAACATACCTTGTGAGAGACACATTTAAAGGCGCCATGCAAAATTGTATCCATCGTATAATGGTACAAATGTCGATGTTACAGGTGTTTGCAATAGTCCGTTATCAGACGGGTGGGATGACAGGTACAGTCACAGGTAGAACCACATACTCAAGCCATCACACACAATCCACGGGGGACATGACTCCAAAATACACTTGGCTCTACACATAGCAGTTGCAATTACACACAACAAAACACAATACAGACCGTCTCCCCGAAGGCAGGGCAAATGGCCAACGCCTAAGTGGAGAATTCAATTATACCCCACTGTTGCCGCGTAATTGGCGAATGGAGTAGCTGCACAGCTGAAGTGCACGTAATTAGTCACACTGGAATACCAATTGGCGGCAGTAAACCACATGTTGCAGGTATCGACGTATATAAGGATGACTTGCCAGATATGCAAACTGTATGCTCATTCCGTAAAACAGTTTAAAGAGTGATACAGAAGAGCGAGATAGAGACAAAATACCGGAACGATATCAAGGTATGTAGAACACTAACTGTATGTATAGTATGTTCTGTATTAAGTTATGTCAGTGTATGCAGTAATTAAAAGTGTCCACCATGCATAAAGTGGGAAATGGTATTTATGTAGTGATGTCTTGCTGATCATACTAACACTTGTAGAAGTTGTGCGTCCAGCAATGGGCCACACGGTAAACAGCACAGACACCACAAGGGATGCAACTTGATGGCTTTAAACAGAACAATGTCATACGACCCACCATCAGTGGCAGGGTATGTCCAAGAAGTATGTGCCATAGCAGGGGATAGTATATGTGGATATACTATAACAGTACGCATGTGTATGGGCATATAACCTCAATGACATGTCTAAGGTGGTCCTGCTGTGCAAGTATGCTTTGAATTATTGGATACCATGTAAAATATGTGTAATGTATAGTGCAGTAGATTGATATGTCAGATATGCTACACAGGAGAACAGGCGTATGATGCATACCAAAGGTATCATATAGTGATGTGAGTAGTATGTAATTAATGTATGCATAAACAGTTATGATGAAATAAATAATGTAATCCACTCTGTGCATTTGCAAAGGATGCAAACATTACTCCCATATTAGAATAGCAGAAGAGATGTGACAGACAAAGAAGAGCATGATTGGCATGTACAATAACAGGATACATATGGCCTGTAGTCATGGGACATTGTAATAGTGTGACAGCTAATCTAAATGGAAGGGCTATTCCAGTAACCATGCACAAAGGACATGTAATAGCTCCACAAGTTCATAGTGAGGTACCATGCAGTCTGGCAAGTCTATGTGTAACAACAACTACAGTGTGCACACCAGTGGCACCTCTCTAGGGTAGTGTCCTGTGAACAGAAGAGCCATGTGTAACCTGCATCTCTGCACAGTACAGCCACTGCAGTGATCCCTGGTGTACATGTGTCCACCATCCACCAAGTGAGGTATCACATGAACACTGCTACTGACTGTCCATGCGTGATGTACATAGGAATCTTGTCCCAAAGCATGGTGAGTGTCCAGTCTGGGAATGCAACTCCCAAGCACATCCCACACACTGTCGCGTGTGTGCACATATCCATGAGCATCATGCTCACAGTGGCTATTGTTTATGTCGCGTATGCGGAGTATATCCATTAACATATTTGCAGACATGGGCCCTGTCTTTGCAGCAGAGGTCACCCCTGAGTATGTAGTCCGCAAATGTGTACAGACATGGTGTCTGTACTTCAGCCACAAACTTTAACTGTCGTAGCTCAATAAACGTCATGGTGTTTTAATGTTGAGTGATGTAAAGCTGTAGCTGTTGTGTAAGGTACACCCTAAGCGGGGTGTTGTACCCATGGATGTGTGTATAAGTCCTGTGTTCAGAGGTACAATGGGTGCCTATGTACCAGCTACACACCCAGTACAGACAACTGTGGACATGTAGAAGGATATCCACGCCACAGTGGCAATGTGGTAATCACAGGAGTGTGTGCGACATACATGTGTAGTACGAACATGTACAATGCGACATGTATGTAGGGGACTAACACCTATGTGATAACCAGTGGTTGGATAGTGTACTGCAAAGGTGATGTTCATACCAAGTGTCATGTAGGTTGAGGCCATGATGTTCATATCAGGTATCCATCACAGTGACACCCGTATAGATGGCATCTGTATCAGCTGGTGGATCAACAACGGTGCTTGGTATGCAGTGGTCTGTAAAGCTAGGCAGGGAAGTACCCTCAGTGGTAGCCTGTACCTCAGGGAAGCATATACTGAACATGAGGGCCCCATGACTGAGGACTGTGGTATGCCAAGTGTAACTGGAATGCAGTATGTGATATGGCATGCCACCCGCAGTGTGTGTGTCCCATCCATTAGCCACTTTGCATAACATCCTGAGACATATGTTTTGATGTGCAGGTGGATGTGTATGTTGTCAATACCAGAATGGAGAATGGTGCTGAAAGGCAGCGAGAGGACAATGTAGGCGGTGTGGACCCCCATGTCATCATCAACTACTCTGGCGACTGTATGAAAGGTGTTCAACAGGTGTAGGAGGCATGCTGTGACCCCAACAAGACCAACCCAGCTGGCATTAAAGGACCGGAGCACAACAAAGACTCAGTGAATCATGTCTATGATGATGTGCCCTTTAGCCATGCAGAACAGTCCAGTGAGGTGTGTAGGGAAATAGTCCCAGTCGTGCATTGTGGCACCACCTGTGTGGAATGTAACTGTCTCTGTGTGCCAGTCAGGGGCCACAATGTCTGGTACAAGGCTATTACTGAATATGGTGTCCCAGTGGGGAGACATGTTGTTCAGAGGTCTGGGGACATCACAGCCTGGGATTTTGTAGGGTGACAAGGGACCAGTGTCCTAGGACATATAGAGTGCAGGTCAGTACTGTGTAGGTGTGACCGCAGGTACACCGCAATGTTCCTGCAAGGAATGTGGCCCCGCAGGGAGTGAGAGGGTGTAATGTTAGCACTGAAGCCATCAGACAGCATGTTGCCAACATCACCTGTTACTGTCATGTTCCAGAGTGACAGTTGTATGTGTGAGCAGATGTGGGTATTGTATACGACTACTGACATACCACCATAATGCCTTGCGGTACATCTCGGAATGTGTCGCAGTAATGTGTACATAGCTAGTTATGGAGTATGTGATGAGGGATCCCGTGGCCCTACCGAGGCTGACCAGTGAGTTACACCACCCATGGGAATGTACACCACTGTGCAACAGCCCCCACCTGTTGTTGTAAAGTATGTCCATGGAACCGCACCCCCAGAGTGGCATCTGTTATCTGTTGTGTACCATCATGGCTCTGTGTGGAATAGCATGATCCATATTGTCGTGTACGTGCTAATGAAGTGCACTGGGGTATGTCTCAGCATTTGTATGTGCATTGTCCACCTGCACGTGTGTCATGACATCAAGTACCGCTGTCATATGCCATCTGTAGTAGGTGTTGTAGTACTCATCTACTGTGTATGCCTTGAAGTGTGTGGTGCTGGTATGTGGCTAACAAGGGTGAGTAGCATATGCTCAGACTCCACCAATGAGAGGATAACCCCAGGTGTGGAACAGCAGTCACATGTTCGTAGTGTCCATGTCAAGGATACTGTTGGTCTTGGAGGTGGTGTGTATGGGTCGAACCAGCCTAGTGGAGGTTATGACTCACGGACAGCATACGCCTAATGTGTCGGTACATGTGCGGCTATCACAGTTAAGTGTGGGTTACTGTCAGTCTCACATCAGTAGCAGCAGTATGAGCCCAACTGTCCAGTACACCATGAAATGAGGTCTGGTAACCATGGGGTATGTTGAATCCGCAGCTGGTAATACTGTGCATAGCAGTTCTGGACACAGTTATTTGCACAAGGAGCACCTGTGATGCATTGTGCTAAGTAACCAGCCGGGATGTGTGTACAACATATTGGAATATGGGGACACCTAAGATGTGGGTGTGCCAGTCCAGGTACATGCCTGAGATGTACAGATGTACGAAAACTTCACTATAAAATCCAATAATGGGACCATCATCTCCCCAGACACCTATACAAAGCTATTAGGAGTAAACATTGACAATAAACTCAGATTTGATATACATATCAACCAAGCCATTAAGTCAGTCAACAAGAAACTTGGGACCCTATATAGAATTAAAGCCTTCCTTACCCCGAATGCCAGGGCAGCCACAGCCCGTTCACACATTCTATCTACCCTACTATATACCTCTCCTGTCCTCACTCACCTTAACAAATCTGATCTGGCCAAGCTCTCATCCTGCTATAATCACATTGCCAGGTTTGTTACAGGCCTACCCTACAGAACACACCACTGTACTAACCTGAAAAAGCTTGGATGGATAGAATTCCCACACCTTCTTCATCAGTCCCAACTCATAGAGGCCTTCAAAATCCTTAAACAACCTGAGAATACCCCAGCACTAAAAAACTTAATGACTCGCTACTCCAATATAAGCTGCCTTCGCTCAGCAAACAGACTCCTTGTCCAAACAACTAAATCTCTCAACCTAGGTGGCGACGTGCTATTTGCCAACACCACTGGTAAAATATGGAACTCTCTCCCAAATAACATCATGCTTGCAACTTCTCTAAGTCAATTCAAGAATAGTCTAAAACTCCACTTCAAGTCACACTGGCTATGTCCTTGCTCAAACCCAGACTAGCTTTGTGCCATTAACTAAAACATAAACAACTAGCTAAGATGATAAGTACTTTGTATACTGTGATAAAGAAATATGTATCCTGTCTAACTCTATGTCATTATACTGCCTACCGTCCCTGCTAATATGTTATTAATGTTACATTTGTAGTAATCTCAGAAATAGTAATGGCAGTCTTGTACTTGTATGTAAATAGCCTATGTTTTTGTTAAGTTCTTTCAGCTCATTTACTGTACCTAATTATCAATGTAACTCTGTTGGAGCTTTTCTCCCCGGGCCTCCTCTGAAAAAGGACATGTATCCAGTCGGACCATCCCGGTTAACAAATGTAAAATAAATAAATAAAATAAATAAAATAATACAGTCTGTCTATAACCAGTCATTGCAGGTGTGCTCTGCAGAGCCACGAAGCAGGTCCCAGTCACTGTAGAGATATTGAAGTGGTGCAGTATCAGGTTCGCCTTGCCTGCGTGTGTCACAGAGGATGATGTCAAGCATTGTGTTACATGACCACATGTTTCACTAGCCAGTTCCCATTCTGGTGGTGTTTGTTATTGGACACTGTGCAAGACAGGCAGTATAAAAGCAGCAAGAGTCCAACATGTGATCCGTACTCCCAGGGCTGACAGGTGCAGGTCAACTGAGCCACAGCATCATGTTGTTTGACCAGGTCTGTCAAAGTGAACGTATACCAGACGCCTGTGGAATGACAGCAGAAGCATGGACAACTGTAGGGAGTGACACAGTCACCCATTGTACAGTGGTAAGAGGTCCGGATGACCGCAAAATGCTCCCCAGGGCTTGGACCACACCATCAGGGCTACAACACTGGTGGGCTATTGCATGTCTCTGCACACATAGTCTGTGCCCTGAGATACAACTTCAGTCACACAAACATGGAAAATGACAGTCAAATCGTACCTGCTGAGTTGTAGTATGTGTGCATAGGTTATGTTGCAGAACCAGTTACGTGACAGCAGGATGTAAGTGACTATCACCTTGTGTAGCCTGCTGAGTGGAACAGCAGTGTGACCACTGACAGTCACCTATGACAGGTGTGTTTTGTATGTTATGACACCCTATTGGCTGTATGTGATGGGCACACGTGTCTGTGGGCTATAGGTTGGTGTGGTTGTGTTTGGCGATGTGGGCTGCCATTGGTGCCCACACAGAGTATGGAAGGGTACTGTACAAGGTGTCTCTGTATGTGTGGCCTGTGGTGGGGATCATGTGGGACTATGTGATGAGTGGGGTGTGTTGCGAATGTTGCACATCCCCACATGACTGTCAGGTGCAGTCAGGGTTGGTGACAGTATAACCCCCAGCAGGGCTGCATATGTGCATCCCCCACAGGCTGTACTGTTGTATGTTGGGAGGTGTGCATTGACTGTGTACATGAGAATACCTCTATTGCCACATGTACAACATAGTCATCATAATGACAGGCAATAGCACTGGTACGTGCTAGTTGGACATGCCTGCATATAAGTGGTACGTGCCAGGTGGACACGCCGTATAAACCACCATGTCTCACGAGATATGTGAGTGATGTGTGTACGACAGCTGTTGTACTGTTTGCAAGCTGGAAATGTATGGACAGACAGTGTACCTGTGAGGACTGGTGTGAAATGGGTGCTAAACTAAGCAGTAGCTCATAACGTGCCAAGAAGCTCTGAACAAGTGCCGAGCATGCCCATACAATACAGATAGGGTGTTGGATAATATCAACCCACAAGTGTTGACGACAGTCATGAACATCAGAACACTGCCGGGTATGGTCTTCAAGTCCATAAACCATTATCAATGTAGATGTTAGTAGTACAGATGTACAAGACAGTACGGATGTTTGACTACAAATGCCTTTGTATGTCACAGGAGTGTTCAACTAGTGGCCTGTTGACAGACTCACAACTACTAAAGGTGCTACAGTGACATGTGCATATCACATGATGTCAGCGACAGTAAACCAGGGTTAATGTGTTGTTCCCCACCCGCATTGTAGCCCATACCACACAGACAAATGTCAGCCATCTGTGTATGTGAGGATGTGAATGGCCATGACCTATGGGCAATTGTTGTCACAGTGTTGTGAACAACATACAGAATGGGCTGTGTGTGTGAGGTGTGTGACATATGTGCACATTCTGGTGGATGATATCAGCAATGACACCACTAGGGGAATACCCCTGTACCCATTAAGTAACACCTAGGCTGTGGTCAACATTATGGACACTGTGTTAGGGATGGTGTTGTGCAGTACACCTCCCTGAGCTGGAGACATCTCCCTGGCCCTTTAGGTAGTCATCCAAGGTACCCATGACATGACAGGGTGGTATCCATGAGCACGGAGATCATTGGACAGGCATACACAGCACCTGTGTGACCAATATTGGAACACATATCACCCTCCAGGGGTAGGGCCCATGCGTGGATGGCTGATACCAGCCTCCACAATACTCACCTCCAGTATGCAGCATGCTATCCACCTTGCATAGAGATATATGCCACACTATGCTGTTGGACATGCTACATGTCCATAGCCTGATCTGAAAGAGATACATCATGGACAACCACCGTCCTATGACTAGGATGGCCACATGCTGGACAGGTTCCTGTGCCATACCTGTGACATACTCCCACCATACCATGCAGCCCCTGTCCACATAGCAGCACATATCATCCCTGTCATACATGCTGTGATGGCCGTATGGTAGATGTAGTATCAACTATCTGGATCAGTAATGTGTCACTGATGCCCCTCACAGTGGCGTAATGGGTGTCAGATACAGCTAGTAAACCCAGTAGTACATGCTATAGCTGACAACCTTACCTGCGAATGATGTCCAATTAGCCATTGTCCCATGTCTATCACATGTGCAACAAAGGCGATCCGTGGCAGGATGTTGAATAGCTGTACAGTGCAGTGTAGATGTCTATGGCAAAACAGATGCATGTACAGGTTTCCATGTGTACTTGGTGCATTGTCACTGCCCAAGTCCATTAAAGCTGTGTCTGTGTTGATATGTGACATATACACAGCATCAAGGTCAACAGCATTACGATGGATACATCCAGGCATGTGCAGATAGGTAAGAACACCAGTGCAGGCAAACAGACATGCCCACATGAAGACAGACGTCACATGCAGTAGGAACACTAATGAGGTGAGACACATATATGGGGATGATATTCAATGCATAATGGGTGTTACATGTGTGTGACACATACATGTCAGTCATGTTAGTGTCATGTTGATTTGCAAAGATAACGGTGCAGATGTACTAGAAATGTATGTGCAACAGTATCACTGTACATGTCTGTAAATGTGACCTGTCACCTTCATCATGTCTTACAGATAATGCCTCGTACATGCCTACCAGCATACAGCCGACAGGAGGATGATGTCCTAATCCTGTACCTTCATGAGAACTACGAGGTGTTATTTAGCCATGTGCCACAGCACACACAGCAGCGGGACGACCTTTGTCAGGATCTTCGCAGGAGGGTCAACAAAGTGGGTGACACTGCATGGACTTGATACTTCATGCAAAACAGCATGCTATTGCAATCGCCAGGGAACAAGGTGGAACAGGTGGTGGGCCACCAATCCAGCCTCCACTCACACACACAGAGGAGCTACTGGCCAGACTGGGGACACCCTCAGAACTGCTCCCACAAACACTAGCTGCCCTCGCGGAGGTGGGTGTCTCCCAACCAATGAGCCTGGAGTTGCCTGGTAAGTCAGTACTGAACATATGGCCAGTATATCCCACGTACGTGCATGTGTCAGTGAACATCATGTAATGTAACAACATATGCAAGGTATGTGGACACACATGCTGCATGCTACATTATGCTACCCTGTGCATGCACCATACCTCTGAACTGTACAGGTATTTGCAGGATGTCCAGATGTCTGCCTCATATTGTTTGTGTGTTCCCCTTAATATCTGTCCCTTTCTGGCAAATAGCCGAGGAATGGAGTCATTAAATGATGACATACATTTGTGTTTATGACTGCACATTCTGTGTAAAAAACATGTGCATGTAAACCTATTAGTCTAGCAAATTTCTAAGTTTGTAAGAGCAATATGTCACAGTTGTCCCTATTTGTCCCCCATCATAGTAGGCTTTGTCCACATTTATTGTTCTAAGAGGTTGAGAGGTATGGTATGCACACATGTGCTTACTATATGCTATTGTACAGACAAATGTGTTAACTTGCACTGTGCACCCTGTGGCTGTCATACAGTCATGGATAATGTTCATACTGCTGTGTCACCCTATACAGGTAGCTCTGGCATGCTGCACAGACAAGAGTCCGTTGCAGGTGAGACTGTCATCGGTATCAGGCATGTCAAAGCATAGATCTATTCGCCATGTGGCCAGTTAATACATGGATATACAGGTCGCATCACCCATCATCCACACAGGCCACCCATGTGCAATATATACAAATGAAATGACACACAGACATGAAACCACAGCATTTGTCAATGCTACATGCATGTCCAGCTGTGCATACAATGGTGGAGGTGTTGTACAATGGAGGCATATGTACTATACAGTGGAACAGAATGTGTGGTACACAAAACAGTACCGCACAGTGATCAGTGATATGGGCAGACCACAGGCGTCACCATTGTGTTATATGCCCCTGCAGTGGGTTCACACATTGTGATGTCCCATCCGACATGTCTCAGACATGTAGCATTTTGGTTGCAATATTGTCACACTTTCCCATAACCCATACCCCACATACCACACATACACCTGTTGTCTGCATAGCCCTGTGGATGGTGACATATCCAATATCTATGAGTGTATGTCATATGGGACAACACAGACATGTGTGATAGATGGCCATCACATACATGACCAACACATGTGCACACATGGCCATGGGGGATGGCCGGAGACACATAACCACACAGTAGATGGGATTTGGATACACCCTGTCCCACTTTGTCCACACATGGTCCAATTACAGCCATACTAGACTGATTGTACAGGTGATGTGGTACACTGCACATCTTAAATGCCTGTGCACAACTAGTGGAGGTGTCAGTGATGTCTACCTCATAAAATGTGTTGAACATGACGTCTGTGCCATAGCATGACAGTAGTCACTTTTACAGATTCCACTGACAGTGACACCAGGCCACAGATACTGTACTTTTCTCTTGCTGCTGTAGGACATCACTGTTAGCTGTGCACCTTGTGTGCATGGTACATCAATGTCATGTGTGAAATGGTAACGTGACAGG
The DNA here is from genome assembly GCF_019279795.1 of Protopterus annectens. Taxonomy (NCBI): domain Eukaryota; kingdom Metazoa; phylum Chordata; order Ceratodontiformes; family Protopteridae; genus Protopterus; species Protopterus annectens. The sequence goes on along the minus strand of NC_056740.1, from coordinate 39,863,969 downwards.
CCCGCTATGTGTGGACATGGTTGCCAGGCAGCTAAAACTCTGTAGTCATCGTGCAGGGGTGTCATCTGTATGTCCTCCAGTGACCTGTCACATGACACAGCATGGTTTGTGTGGTGTGTATACACCTCAGCATCGTGGGTCACAATCCACAGGTATGTCATGGGTATGCATGCAGTTCTGGATATGCAATGCGTACATATCATGCACTGTTTAGCAATATAGATGCCTCATGATGCCATGCAGTGGTACAGTATCTGTACATCACATGGTACAGCAATGTAGACGGCTCACAGTTCCATACCATGCCCATGCACATTTGCTCAACATGCATTCTATCTGTAGGGCATATGGACAACACCGCAATGTGATACCCAGTACGACGCTGTACATGTGTCAGGACACCATTGTGTCAGGCATGCATGCATGTTAATGCACACGTCAGCAGATTACATGTCAGGGTCATGTCAGCGATGTGTACTGTTATCCTGTTCTGGTCCACATGGTGTATCACAGGGATGCATGCATGCTACCATGATCGTGTGAATTGCATGGAAAACGATATGACACCTGCCTGCTGTAGTGCACATTCCAGGGGGTATGCTTACAAACACTATTGATTTCTGAGCTGCATGCTGTCAGCTGTATCACAAGCATGCTGCATGCCATCTGTCATATCACATACATGGTATGTCAGTGTGTGTGTGTGTCAGTGTGTGTGTGTGTGTGTGTGTGTGTGTGTGTCAGTGTGTGTGCATGTCAGTGTGTGTGTGCGTGTGTGTGTATCAGTGTGTGTGTGTGTGTCAGTGTGTGTGTGTGTCTATTGTAATTTAGAGTCTTTCTTTGCATTCACAGATGATGTAGGTGCATTACCCTCCTGTGGTCCATCTGATAGTGTCCCCACAGATGCTAGCAGTGATGAACATATGCATGAGGTACAGGCAGGGATGTCAGGGGCCGAATATGTGCCAACGGTTGCCATCCCAGCTATGTCCCCCTCTTCCCCGCACACAGTTCAGCTGCCAACACATACCGCATCACCAGTGGCCATAGAGAAAGGACAGTCAGCGTCTGTTAGTGTTGAACAGGAACGTGTGGTGGCTGCAGAAGGTGTGTCTCCACACCATGGTGGCAGTGTACTGACTGCAGATGTGCCACACAGGCACATGGCTGGTGCTGCTCGTAGGAGGACCTCTGGCAGACATGCACCTGCAGGACATAGCGCAGCAGCTGGAATCACCAGACGCATGTTCCAGACTATAATGGCAGCAAGGCACATGCTGAACGGCAGAACAGAGGCTGCAGAGGGCTGCTATCCGTACCCTAAACAACAACATCCAGGCATTGGCAGGTGCTCAACAGTAGATTGCTGATGTTCTGGACAGGTGATTGGGTGACATGGTCAGAATCCTTGACCATGGCATGGCAATCCACGAGCCTGAGCTGTCTGTGCTGGAACATCTGGTAGGGGTGAGGCGTAGTTCACGTGGACGTAGGCCAGCTACACCACCTAGTGCAGGTCAAAGTGAGCATGCCACCTCACATGGCTGCTCCCATAGTGCCGGTAGCAGCAGCAGAGCAGCTGGTGCTGTGCTGTCCACACCAGGACACAGCAGGCCACGTGGACATGGCCCTGGACATTCCCGGTAGGGACACGGTTCCATTGGCCATGTGTCGTCGGACAGTAGCCATTCTGTACCTCCACCTGGTAGTGCCCGTGCAACCCCTGGCAGGCACAGAACACGTGGCCGGTCACAGTGAGCTGTACAACCTGGACTGTACAATCTGGAGCTGTCGATAACACCCTTGTGTAGGCCTCACAAATGACAGAACTGTGTGCACACATACACGCACACAGCAAACACAACTGTAATGCTCCACAACACCCACATGCATATGGAACAGACATGTCCAATCAAATCACCGGCCCTTACCCACACACATGATTTCATCCATTGGTGCAGCCTATGCCCCTGACAAACATTATCACCCTGTGCATATGATGAAGCCTGTGCTGCAACGCATCCCTGTCATCCACACCATCGGTGCAGGGATATGCTCAAATGGTCTGATGCACAGTGTGAACAGAATAATGATAGGTGTATCTAACATTACTTTTGTATGTTTTGTATGGTGAAACAGTTATATCATGTCTGACTTTCAATATATATATATCATTATTTTTACACTCTGTTATAGTTGAACATATAAGCACAGATAGGGAGTCTTGAAGTAACATCAAGGTAGTTATTAGATAGATGCCTCTTTAAGAATATATAGAGTTTATCTATATATATATTGCACCAGCTCCACATATATAAAAATGAATTAAATGGGACCTTGATTATTATTAAATATACTAAGCATGTCATTCAATGCACTCTATAGTACATTTTATAGTATTTTTGTAGTACACTTTTTATAACATAGTACCCATATATTACCCACATGGTCATATATTACTTTATATAATTATATCTACATATTTTTACTTTATGTTGTTTTAGCAGAATAGTTTTTATCTGGGTTATATCTAGATACATAGTATGGGTTATCTAATAATACGAATAGACATTGTAGATAAGAGACAAAAACTAGCTGTATTGTTTATATTGATTATATTTATTTTATTTTATTTTATTTATACTAAAGTATCATATAATATATGAGGTTTAGGTTATGAAATCTATTGATATTTATATGCATATATTTTTATAGTAACAATGTCTTGTATGTAACACTGTAATACGTTATTATAGTAGCGCGATTCCATATCCATAGGCTAAGCAAAGACAATTTCTATAGCTGTTGCTTTAAAGGATGAAATCAATGCCTAATTATTTAATCATTTAATTGTTAGCAGACAGGAATATTGTTTGATTGACTAATGAAATGACTGAGTAGAGTATATAAGATGAAGGTTTTCACTTGGATAATGTAACCTGATGAAGCATACTCGGTGTATGTGAAAGCGCTTGTTCGTTTTACTTTGTGGTGAATAAAGAACTTTTTTACTTCGTGGTGGATTCCGTGGTTTTTACTCAGTATACTTTTGTATGCATAGTGAGGGATGTGTATGTTGCACTGGCTGTGTGTGAATACTGAGAGATGTGTATGTGACATCGGTTGTGTACTGTCGACATGCATCAGTCATACCATGTAGTCCAGGTGCAGCATGCATTGTGATATGTTCACAGTATGTGTCTCGGTTACAACAGTAACAGCATGTTGGTAATGATGCCCTGGTTCCCTCCTATGGTGTACTGGCATGTGCCTACAGGTAGCAGTGTTTGCAGTCCCCCATGTGTAACTGCGGTGTACTCACAGGCACGTATGGCAATATCAGCATGCTAAACGTACCCTCAACCTGACTGTTGGAAAGTCTAACATGACACAGATGTCCGCACATATACTGCACCTGAAGCATGTGGTCAGTTGAACAGGTTATGGTGGACAGAGACGTGACATACATACCAGGAAACATTACAGGTATGTTGACATGGTGCAGGGGTTGTACACAGTGGTCTGGCCAATGATGACGTTAGAGGCCACTTGATAGCATGAGGCCATACTGTGTAGCAGTAATACCCTGTCACATTACAGGAACATGGCCACATTCATGGGGTCTACACCACTATAATGCACACCCCATAGTGTTGAGGTGAGGACCCTTGCCTATGTGGTCATCACCCTCGCAGTACTTTTAACCCACATGACGTGACACAGAGAAGGAACATGCACAGGTAGCCAGTACGGCTGGGACTGATGGCATCAACAGGGTAGTAGACTGCATCACCATGAGGGGTTAGTCACCATGAGGGGTTAGTGATCCTGTTTTCACTGTATGGTAGCATACACCCTCACACCAAGCACCAGACAGCCATACATACATACATAAACACACACACTGTGGTGACCAGAAATGTGTATACGGATAGCCGATGTGTGTGATGCACCACACCTGCCGACATCATGCTTTCCACACTGCAGTATGCACAGATCTCTACAATGGTGTACAGGGATGTGTAACAACTAGGACGTAATCTCCACCATATGTGGCATATGTGGTCACACAAGTGGATACATATGGCAGTGCTGGGAATGATATACCTGCCATATAATGAGACGTTTGATAGACATGCAGCGGTATTGTCTGCATTATGTGTACCAACGCTATGTCTGGCAATTGTGCTGCTATATGCACATGGGAGGATGTAAGTGTTACAGGTGTTATTTGACATACAGTTGGTAACACCTGACCGCTGTGTATGCGTTATGTCATCACCATCAAGTAACAGTGACATAGCGTACTGTTTGCACATGGCATGGTAGGATGGCATATGACACACCTGTGAGCCATCCCCAGCACACATGCATCTTCACAGGTGGATCACCACTTTATGTACACACATCCCTCAATACGTGATGTGCAACCAACCGTACTGCCTGTATGACACCATATACAGGTGTTAATGATGGGGCTGCATTGCGACTGCATGTTGTAGTTAGGTGCAGCTGTATTACGGACATTGGCCACTGCACATGCATGGTTGCTGCATGCACAGTACAGATTGTGCATGTGTGTTGGTCCTACATGTGTCTCCTGTAGCCATGTTTGTATGCTTTGCTATTGGTGGACATGTGTATTGACATACATAACACATGGACTGTGGTATGATATCACGGGTGTCATGGGCGACTAGTACAGGGGGATGTGTCCTCGGTCAACATTGCTACCTCCTGTACTGTGAGCATTGAACAGACATGGACCCACCTTCCATTTGCATGTGTATGATTGCTTAGGCCACTGTTCTGCACAGAGGACAGCAAAGGCTATGCTATGTACATATGTGTTGCATGTGTGGTCCATGCACACATCCACTGCAATCACATGTATGACATATCCAAACATGTGTGTTCGTTGGTGTACAGCAACACTCATAGTTGCTGTACACCGCTGTGTAAGACCCGGGGCCCCTGGTATGTCTTGAGCAGACCTTGTCATGTATAGTGGTATTGTTGCAATGCATAACACCTGTTGGAACCCTGTCGGTACATGTGTACTCTGCACAGTTGCTGTAGACCTCTGTACAGTCCACTGGTCATGTGTCACATGGTGTTGTGGTAATGTATGACTGTGTATTGCTGCACCAACAACATGGTGATATCTTAAGGGCTACAGTGTGGGCTGTGGTGTGTATGTCTGTGTTCTGCACCTGTGACAGTGGTGATGGCAGCTGCATGTGTGTGACTGCCCTATGCATGGGGACAGTTATACCTTACTGTGCCCTTCCGTGTTTAGACTCCGTCTGCATGCAAGATGGCCCACCCTGTGCATGGAGACAGTTATACTTTACTGTGCCCTTCCGTGTTTAGACTCCATCTGCATGCAAGATGGCCCTTTGCAACTGCTAAGTGTGTGAGCATGTCCAGTATGCTGTTGTGTAGATGGGCACACAGGACAGTCCAAACTGAGCCCTTGCATGTTGAGACTTTGTCTGCATGCAAGACGGCCCTTTGCAACTGCTAAGTGTGTGTGCATGCCCAGTACGCTGTTGTGTAGATAGACACACAGGACAGTCCAAACTGAGCCCTTGCGTGTTGAGACTCCATCTGCATGCAAGACGGCCCTTTGCAAATGCTAGGTGTGTGACCATGCCCAGTACGCTGTTGTGTAGATGGACACACAGGACAGTCCAAACTGAGCCCTTGCATGTTGAGACTCCGTCTGCATTCAAGACAGCCCTTTGCAACTGCTAAGTGTGTGAGCATGCCCAGTACGCCATTGTGTAGATCGACACACAGTACAGTCCGAACGGATGTGTATTACTAAGCGTGTGACCATGGCCAATGACACCTTGTGTCGGTGATGTCCCTCTGTGCATGGGCATGGCCATTGACATCCTGTATAGCCATGGTGGTCATCCAGGCAACAGATGTTCATTTTTGACGTCACGATGAATGCCTACCGAGTACACACTGGTCGACTATCTTGAAGGGTGTACTGTCTGTGGCATGTCCCATGTCTATGTATTGTTGTTGTAGTGCTCCGTAAATCTTTAGTTGCCCCGATCACACCACTGCCGTGTGTTTGTCTACATCTACCGTGGGACAGTAATATGTCTGTATGCTTTCAGACTGATCACTCTCTATATGATCCCTGTCGGCATCCTTGTCTTTGCGGATGATGACACGCACCTAGAAGAAGTATGCCTCTGGGACCACTGTGTTCAGTAATCTCGGTAGCGCTTTCTGTAAATGTGTCATGCTGTAGTGTGAAAGGGTAGTTAGGTGTATGTTTGACTCCCAGCCCTGCCAGGTGTGTGTGTGTGTGTGTGTGTGTGTGTGTGTGTGTGTGTGTGTGTGTGTGTGTGTGTGTGTGTGTGTGTGTGTGTGTGTGTGTGTGTGTGGGCGCACATGCTCCCGTCCACCTGGGGACTCAGTCATGCTTTTAGACGCCTCACACCACAGATATTTCCTACCGATGTCTTTGCCTTTGCGGATGATGACATGTGCCTAGAAGTATGCCTCCGGAACCGCTGTGTTCAGTAATCTTGGTAGCGCGTTCTGTAAATGTGTTATGCTGTAGTGTGATAGGGTAGTTAGGTGTATGTTCGACTCCCAGCCCTGCCAAGTGTGTGTGTGTGTTTCCAGCTGCATGACAGCAGTACATTGCTTTTACAGTATTCGCTTTCCATAACATCCGTGCGGCGTCTTTGCCTTTGATGCTGCTGTCTGCAGGCTAGACATATGCCTGTGTGAATGCTGTGATCTACTAATCATGGTAGCGCCTTCTGTAACTGCATAATGCTGTTGTGTGGTACAGTAGTTATGTTTATGTTCTGCTCCCAACCCTGCCACGTGTGTGTGTGTGTGTGTGTGTGTGTGTGTGTGTGTGTGTGTGTGTGTGTGTATCTATCTACATATATATATATATATATATATATATATATATATATATATATATATATATATATATATGTTGTATATAGATATGTATGTTGAGATTATCACTCTTGAATGTGCTGCATTATCTGTATGTGATCACCTTGGATGTATGTACATCTGCTATGGCTCTGTGATAGTGTACATACTGCGTGCTGTAGTGATCGTGGGTTATACTTGTGTAGTGACTGGTTATTGTGTTGCTGGGTATTACAAGGGGCACTGGAAACAATGTTAGTACAGCACCTTTGAATGGTTGTATGCACATCTCGGCAATAGTTAGCAGTGGTTATTACTTTGGAGGGTGTGTATGGCTCATATCCATATGTAGTAACTGATAATTCTATGCAACTCAGGTTAACATTACTGACTCATGTTTATCCACAGGTTGTGGTACAGATCCCAGGACTGTATGTGTATACATTGACAGGTGCAGGACTGGGTTAGTGTTGGATGCATGGAGGGGTGTCCATGGCCAGTAATGGTGATCTCTACAGCCTGGCAGGTACGGTCTGTGACTGTCCCACAACCTTCTGTATATCGCTGACACATGCTGTACCTGTGTATATGCAGACACACACACTTACCACAAACAGCTAGGTCTATCATATACACAAACCCATTGCATCACCATTGGGCCATGCAATAACCATTGTCCCTCACACACACACACACACACACACACACACACACACACACACACACACACACACACACACACACACCTATGTGTAAATTGGATGGCTCAATGACAGCTCTGGAAATGTAACACCACACCCTGTGCATATGATGTCACTTGTGCCACCACCTGTGATGTGTAACATTGATGCAGGATCAGACTAACCTGGTGCTGATGCACACTGTGGCTCTATTCCACTATATTGATGTTAGAATGCTGTTAACACAAAGTGTGATACTTCCATGTGTATATCAGCAGGCATGATGCATTGCAGCTATGACCATCAATGTAGCATAGTTTACAGCACTGTTAATTCTGATTATGTATTCTCCATCCATGTGGCATTTCACTGATGTGTGTAGTATTGGCAGCATGTGTGTCTGAGTGTGCAGTACGTGTGTGATGTGTGTAGTACACATGTATACATGCTTACAAATGCGTACACTGGCATACACGATATTACACGGGCTTCACCATTCGTACACTAGCTTACTCATTCTTCAACACGCGCACATGGGCTGACAGGCGCGCACTCATGCTTACTCGGGCTTACTGCTGCGCACGAGCGTGGACACACTGTGGGCAGGTTTGCAGGTAACATCGGTGCTATCCATGGCGTACACCATCAGTCTCCTGACTTTCCCTAGGATAGCTCATAACACGCCTCTTCCACTGAGTACTGACAGCAAACATGTGACACTGCTCCAGTAAGATTACAGTGTTTTATACATACACACTCATGTTGTCACCAATCTTCTACTCTAATAGTCCCCTTATCCTACACTACACTGTAGAGGCTTGGCGGATATGGCATGACATGTTGTGATTCACTGTCCTTAGCCTCACTTGCATCAGATTGCCTACAAATGCTTCGTTACATCTCTGACAGAGCGCTTCCACACATAACAACCAGTACGCAGTAGCCATGTTGTCTCCAGCTTGCCATTCATCTGCATGGCATACTAACATCTAACTAAACCTACATTTTGTATGTATATTATGTTTTGAAGCGCAGCGCGTTCTCGTGACGCTGCGCTACGCTTTCACACAGGAGATCGGGGGAGGACAACTACAGTTTTATTGATATCCAATGGACAATAATGCCACTGGCCTTAGATTTGGACATTGGCATGCTTCTTCGACTGTATTCATACTGTATTTGCAGCTGTCATTGCTCCGTTTGGCAACGTGCAGAATGTTAGTTGCCTAACATCCGGGTACATTTCTGCACATAACTCTGCTCTTGCACGGACAGCTTACTGTTTCATGTATCGCATATTTACATCATTTGCATAGCTTTCACATACAAATGGGGTATGTTGCAAATCCCAACATTGTCTGTGCAACGTTCGTGTTATGGGCAGTCTTACATGCCCCTACAGGAGTTTGCTGAATAGCTTGGCAGACATCTTTCCTTGCTGTACTCTCACTCTACTCGTACACGCTGGAGGCTTCATGTATCATGGCCTAGGCTTTGCTGTGTGCTATGTCTATTTGTGGTGTATGCATGGCTGTGGGTATGTCCCACTGTCATCATTTGTAAAGGTGATAGCCCTATAGGTACTTTATGTAGACTGCTGTGTCATTTGACATGTCAGCACATACTTGCAGCCAATACTGAACTTCCTACTGCAGCACTTTTCATACCTTCTGAGTTATCTTGCAGTCAATAATGCTGTTTCCTCAGACATGTATCTGTTTCTGATCATACCTCTCAACCTCCTAGAGCACAAAATCTGGAAAAAGCCTAAAATGATGGGGGGACAAATAGGAGCAGATTTTAAATATTGCTCTTACAAAAGTAGATAGTTGACAGAATAACAGGTTTTGCATTAGTGTCACTTTTCTGAAGGATTTGGAGTCTTAAACTCAAATGTCTGTCATTATTTAATGACTTCAGTTCTCAGGTATTTGCCAGAAAGGTACAGATTTTAAGAGGAACTCACCAAACATATGAGGCAAAAATCTGCACATTCTGCAAAAATCTGTAGAGTTGTGAGGTATGTTTCTGATACAGGATATCAATTTTCTTACACCAATACACACAATATATGGCGGCATCACAGGCCAAATGCCATTACATTCCTATTGCAGGACACACACATCCAGAGGGTTGTATTCCTCACAAAGGCCAACAGGTGCTTATCCACACTAATTATTCTATCATGTACCTTATGTGTACGCTGGTATTTGCACTTTCCGTCAGTGGCAGAGCTCACGTACGAGTATGGGGGACTGGACACTGTATCGGTGACACTGCATGACACCCTAAGGGACACATTTCTTTTGGGTCTATTAACCTTCCACATTGACTATCACAGGGCATACGTTGTCATTCACATTTGTCGAAGTACATGCTTTTGACTTGTACATGTTTTGTCATTTGTCCTGACGTCTTTTTTCTCACCTATCCACCTGGTATCACTAGTTCTGTACATTTATTTAGGACGGGTTACCTTGATACCTCTCACCTGTACACATTATGGGTAAACGCCCCGAGGTTTGACCTATGATTTTGTTACATTTGTCATAATAATGTGCCTTTCTGGTAAATTACTGGCAAGGCATTACGGACTGTGAGGTTAGATAATAATGACTGACATTTCTATTTCATGATTATTAACTCTCATAACATTCGTACTCCTGACTATACCATTATTCCATCAACATTCTAACTTTGTCAGGGGTATATTTAATATAGTTCCTATTTGCATTTCATGTACTATGCCTTAGTCCAGCAGTCTTATTCTGAAAGTTTGGAAGGTATGGTTACCATCTTGGTCGTACACATGTCCATCCATGATAATTGCCTACATGACACTGATATAGGTCCCTACGTCTTCCCCCAATGGTTTACACAATATCCAGTAGATGGGTTGAACCTTTTTGGAGAATATAGGCATGTGCTATACCCACATAGTTATATTGATCACTCCCATGGGTAAATCTGTGCCAACCAACACCTAGGCCCATTTCTGCATACCCATGATTCCCACACCTGACACCCCTCCACAGTACCCATTCGACATGTTTAATGTGAGTGATAATAAAGTGTGAAGACACTTCTAAGCACTCCCCACTCTTCGGATATCAGGTCGTACATCATATATTCTATCGACCCATGTGTTATTACCCTTGCACCTGCTACTGTTGCATGTACAGCTATATTGTAGGTGCAGCTGTGACCTTCTTTGCATTGATGATGGTTCGCAATTCATACGGGATCAATTTTTCAGGTCCTGCAAAGGACACCTATATTCATGTTTAAAGTATAGAACTTGCAGGCCTGTCACACTGGTACTTTCTGGGCAATGGTTTGGAAAGCAGCAGTGTAATCACCTTTCATGCATGTCTGTCTGTCTATCCATAATAGCTATACCATTACCTATTTATGTACATGTGTTATATCTACAGGGACATATGTTTGTTGTGTATATATCTATTAATGTATCGTGTGTGTATATATATATATATATATATATATATATATATATATATATATATATGTACCTATATACATATGTCCATATATGTCTGTACATTCCTCATTTCATAATTAGCTTTGGTTTAAGTCTGTGGATATATGTATATACACAGATATATATATATATATATATATATATATATATATATATATATATATATATATATATATATATATATATATATATATATATATATATATATATATATATATATATATATATATATATATATATATCCATATCATACCTTTCAACTGTACAGATTTATGCTGAATGTACAGCTGTTTGCCTCTTATCTTTGGTCCGTTTTTCATAACCTTGTGTCTATCTGGCAATTTTGTGGCATATCATTAAAGACTGACGTTGGACAATAATGACAAGCATTTCAGGTTACGACTTCATACCCTTCAGAGAATCCATGCTAGTGCCACACCTATTATTCTATCCACTTTCTATGTTTGTTAGGGCAATATCTGGGGATTGTCCCTATTTGTACCAGTTGTTTTCATGGCTTTGTCCGTTTTTGTACTTTACGGGGTTAATAGGTTTGAGCCATGTATATATAACGTGGAGAAAACAGCATTCATTTGCTATGCTGTGAGTGGATTACGCACGCACAGGCGCACTTGCATATCCTTATTGTGGGTTACATATGTTTAATAGATATTTGTGCTTACGTGGCCTTTCATAATTCTGACCATAATAGTTACATATCTGTATTCCGGTTTATGGACTGATGCGAAATACACGTTCACCTTTACATATTTAAATGTGTGTACAGCACAAACGTTTTCATTACAATTTAATGTTATATGTGCAGTGGTCGTAGGTCAACCGGGACTACATTCACGTTGGCCGGATGCCGGAACCACTATTCTATTGGTGTTCTGCCTCATTGATATGCATACCCATAGTACTTAGCTACATCAACATATGCCTCACCGCTTCATTTACAACACAGGCATCCATTCTCCTGCTGGGAAAAACATGGTACTACATATTACAAATTCCCTATTGCCTACTGCTGTGGACCCCAGCTGCATTGTTAATCACTTCAAGGATATGCAGAACACCAAGGCATATAGTCCTGGCATATACAGGTCTTTGATTGTCAGGGTGTTTATGTAGTGATCTGGGTTTAGGCTTGTCCGCCTGGTGAACAGAACTTCCCTGGCTGAGTTCAAATGTCAGACGAAGCATATGGATGGAGAGTTTCTCCCTATTATGAATTTTTACCTGTGTTTATAGACACAGGTGTTTCCACACCTGTCAGCAGCTTATTCTGTTGGCAATACATATTATGGGTGGGGTTGTTACAGTCCATACTCCACGGTGAGGGGTGTTCCCATTCACATTTGACTATTACCTCTATTCAGTCATATGGGGATTATTATTTTGGACATGAAGTGACTACAGGTATGCAGTTGTACATTACACAAATGTGAAGGGTTGTTACTGTAAATATGTATGGACCATGCCTCTCAACCTCTTAGAGCAACAAATCTGTGCAAAACCTACCTGATGGGGGGACAAATAGGGACACATTTTAACTATTGCTCTTACAAGCTTAGAACATTGTTAGAATACTAGGTTTTGCATTAGCATGACTTTTCTGAAGGATGTGGAGTCTTAAACTCAAAATATTTCTCATTATTTAGTGACGTCAATCCTCAGCTATTTACCAGACAGGTGCAGATTGTCGGAGGCACACAACAACAATATGAGGCAAAACTCTGGCCATTCTGCGAATATCTGGACAGTTGAGTGGTATGTTACGGACCTCTGCAATATGCTGTTGTGTTCTGGCACAGCAGTAGGTCATCATTAAAGATTGAAGTCGGAACGTGCTGACAGACAGTTGGGTTTCAGACTTCATACTCTGGACATTAATGCCAATGTGCAAACTGTTTTTCTATCATATGTCTGTGTTTCTAAGAGCTGTCTTTACAGATTGCCCCTGCTTTTGGACCTTTGTCTCACTTGTATTCATGGCTCTGTCCAGATATCTTGCTCACATAGGTTGACAGGTATGGTCGGTCATGCCTGCATACAGTAAGTGTCCCTCACACTTGATCAGGGTTATCCTGTTTACATTAGTGTCTTCCTCACCCTTATGCCGTTTGCCACTATGCAAATGTGTGCAATATATTCTCCCGCCTATTCGTGTTGGGACACGTGCATCACGGGAAGGTGTTTTATCCTGGGTAGTAGGTTATGCATGATCACTTAGGGCTGGACAGTGTCATGGACCTCTACTGCACATTCTGACTTGTGTCCAGATATCTACAGGATTGGTCATCATGTTGTCATACCCATTCTACTATTTACACAAGTTAGTTATCCCATGAGGGATATCCCAAAAATTGGTCATGACCAAAACAAGATAGATACTGAAAATTTTTGTGGCTTTACGAAAATGTGCAGGGGTTTTACATGCAGGGGATACATGGTTTGCAATCCTGACACTGCCTATGGTGACAATACCTACTACATATGTATAGGGGTCACTATGTGTAGCTGTGTCTGCAAAGAACCAGTACACCAAGTACGGCTGGATTTGGTGGATGTTCTGGTACGGAGGCAGGTTGTGTGATGTGGAGGGTATGCTGGGTAAGCCATTATGCATCCAGCTGTGTTGCATTTGTTATGGCCAGTTCCATCAGGACCAATCTGTGGGTATATGACGGTGACATATCTATACATTTATATCGCACATTTCCATATTCATATGTTTGTGGGATTGTGTTCTGCACTATGGCCTGTCTGCTTGTCTTGCAGCTGTTTCTACATGCATTTGTGTTTCTTTCCACTCCACCCGCTGCCCCCTCGTACACCTCCGGTTCACCTTTTCTGCATACAACACAGTATCGCCTTTGAGGATTTTACCATTACCCATCCACCCCTCGCATGCAAATTCCTCACATCCCATAGATCACTACTTTGGTTGTTGGCCCATGACACGGCCAGAGTAACACATTGACTACCCTACATGTGTCAGGTACCTTTATGGTTGTGTGGACTACCCTGCCATGTTTGCTTTCCACATGCTATACCTCACGCACATAGGTACACGCCCATACTTCACTTTCATTACTTGGTTGGTATACCCGGGTACTACCCATTCGACTGTGTCACATACCAGTTCGGCTTATACCGCTGACTTCCGGATTTTGCCAGCCTGTTGTACTCATTGGAAGGATGGCACCCTTTCCTATGTCCCAAGTTATTCCTTACACATATCCGACTGTTGTGGACAATGCCTCCCCACAGTCGACGGTAGTGTTTCCACCTTTTCAACTGGCCACAGTGTGACATTTGCGGTGAACACAGCACATTTTACAGGCTGACACATACCCACGGTCAGTTCGGCAGATAGAATGTACAATTCTTGCCTATATCTAAGCTTATTCTTGTAGCATTTCGGTGGCTTATTCTGTTTCTTATGACATTTATGTAATATACGTACAGAGAAAAACTGTTTAATGCAACTATTACATGACGTCTAAGGAATATTTATGTTCTATAATCTCTGGACATTTGCCATTTTTACAAGTTTGTGTCAGGACACATCTGTCCACAGAGGGACTGTTGCTCGCAAAATTGGACAGGTGGTAATCTTAGTCGACGGTACGGATCATACTGCTCCTTTCGGCCTACATGTGTCCTTATTGTTGTAGCTGTTTATATGCTCCTTCTGTTTCGTTTACATGCGTATTCTATTTCCTATCACATTTGGTATGTGAAATACGGACATACCTTTTGTATGTGACTATTACATGCCTTGTGGGATATGTTTCGGGCATATGGTCACTACATATATCTACATTTCTCCTCGTGTATTTTGTTATCGACACATCTGCCCAGCTATGTACCCTCCCTCACATTATGGGTTAGCTGGTGACCCTTTCCATTGGGCTGGATGTACCTACTGGCAGCGCGCTAACATATGATACGTTTCACTTCCACATGGTATAACCATCAACACTACGTTGGACTATGGGCACATGGTTTTCATGTCATTTGTTCAAGGGTAGGGGCCCGTTATTCCCTACCATGTATTTGTGTTTGCTTCTTCATTTTCCTGTTCACAGGGACTATCTTGCATGCTTTGCATACATTTCAGTATCCACGGACACTGATAGGTGCGATTACTATTGCAGGTGGAATATAATATTCAGCAGTTTAGGTTGCTCATCGACAGCCGACATTGACATGCCTCCGTGCGCAACTTCGATATGCCCCATGCACTCGCGCACATTTCCTATGCACATGGCTGTGGTGGCTGCACGCCTTCATTAATATGCATATGGCGCGACTACTCCATATATACTCCGCACGGCCGGCGCAAGCCTTACGCCAGCCTTGTGCCAAGCTTCATGAATCCTGGGGATTCTCTTTAATTGTTTTATGAAGTGTCTTTCATTCTATGCGGGTAAAACTGTGAATTAAAAGAAAGTACATGACTCATCTATCTGAAATTAAAAGACACAATAAAACCAATGCTTTGTTTTAAGCATATCCAAAAGGAAGGGATAGATTGTTTCTTCAAATTTTCAGTATTAGAAGTTATCACTTTAAATGGATGCAGAGGGGGAGATATTTTAACTAAAAAGAAAGGATGGAATATAAATAGATCAAGATGATGAGAGCTGATTATGCTCTTGGGCTGAATGCTTCAGTGAATATAAAATATATTTTGAAATCTAGAACAATAAGAAAATATTTTATTTAATGATGTTTTGTTTTTTGCCAATGACATTCTCTTATAAGTATTTAAACAGACATATTTGTTTAATGATTTAACTCTCAATAAAAAAAAAAAATTAATAGCTTGATATATTTAATGTGGATGCTTGTGATTTACACTAAAGTGCTTCTGTATTATTTTGAGCAAGCTTTTTTATTTTGTATGCTACTTTGGTCCCTAGCTCAGATTTTACCTGTTGGAGCTCTCTCCTTGTTTTACTCTTATAAATACTACTCTGATACTACTCTGTTTAAACTGTGCTACACATGGCTGGATTTTATGGTATGATGCTATTGATCTTTATATAATTTCATGTAGTTCATCCAAAGAAACCAATAAAGGACATGCAACTTATTTTTTTCATAACAAAAAGGGGTGTAACAGTCAACAAAGTGGCTATAACTGTTGGTGGGGGACTCTGTGTGAATTAAAGTATTTTATGCTCTTATTTGGTCATTTTTAAACAGTATTTAATCCGGCTTGGCTGGACTAGAGCACAAGTGTGTGTGTGTGTGTGTGTGTGTGTGTGTGTGTGTGTGTGTGTGTGTGTGTGTGTGTGTGTGTGTGTGTGTCCATATGCATTAATTAAGTTGAAATACTTTGGCTAATATGCTTTTTGTGCGAAACAAATTTGAAATGTGTGACTTTGGTCTTTATTATTGCTATTTTTTGATGGAAATGTGTGAGAAGGATGCACTCAACAATTTAGCTATAATTCCTAGATTTGAGGGATGTCTGTGGATATAAAACTATGTATAATCAGCCGCTGGCCAGATACATTTTCAGAGAATGTGAATTTTAATCCATTTTCAATGAATGTGAGTTTCAAGGGAAGATAAGTTTACTGTTGCTCATGTTAAGTTTTTTTTCAATACGAGACTGATTTGCTTTTTATAGCAAAAGGCCATCAGTGTTTGTGCTATATCATTTGAAATACAGGTTTTAAATCAAATCTCTGTAATCAGAGACAGGTTTGAGCAGTGTTTATGGTAACTGGGGACAGACAGACAAGTAATAGGATACTGGAATGTTTTTTTCTGGGGGAGGGGGGATTTGTACATTGCCCGATTCTGAATTTTACACATAAAAGCATTTTTCTAAGATCATATCTCTATATAGGTATCAAATATAGCCTCTTTATATTTACTTTATTGTTTCTTAAACCATGCCACATGCAACCTATTCAAACGTATTGTCGTAAAGTTGACATCTTGGGCAGCACAATTGCATTGGTACTTGACTTCAGTCTAATGCAGCTAAAAGATATTAAATACTGTTGATAAGCTAATATTTACATGGCAATAATTTTCACAGTTTACTAAATATGTCAATTATCATGCAACACTGACAGAGCTGCTTGGCCTTATTTGAAAGGTCAGTACTAGATGAACATAATCCTGTTGTCTATATGTTTGTAGGTTACATGGATGCTGTCGTATTATAAGCTGTATACAAATTATTTAAAAAAATAATATTTACTGTTTTCATTATGACTTACAAAATCTATTTTAAGACCTTGAAACTGATGAAAGTTACCATTACAAAAACTGGCTTGGGTTGAAGAGGTTGCCATTTACATTTATTCAGTAGGCCTTGTGGTTCTAGAATTATAAACATTTGCCCGAGCAGAAAGGCATAACCTAGTTTTGTAGAAAGCCTCAGGATACAGCAATTAAAAGTTAGAGTACAAACTTCCAGACCTCCGCTAGAGGGAATGAGTTAAAAATTGATTTTGTTTTCTGCCTCCTCTAGAATTGGTGGGATTTTAACTTAGTTTTAAATGGGTTAAATATAAGATCATACCAGTGTCTATCAACATTGTACAGAATTAAAACAAAATAAATATAAGCTCTCGTGATGTAGTTCACATTGGTGGCATTTCAGCAGTACTGTTTGTTTTACCTTTCATTGCATCTTGGAAACAAAAACCTCTTCAGTAAGGCAAGATAGAAGAAATGCTCATGAATGTGTAAATTATTAAGTACATTATATCATGTTCTGCTATGTTTGTGGAGTGAATATGATCTCCCTTAAAAATAGATCCAAGAGGAGAGTTATAAAGGTGATTCCTCAGTGAAACCAGATCTTGAAAAAAGAAGTGTGGAAAGTGATATAACTGCAGCTAAGAAACCTTAACTCTATGGTTGTTCCAGGCAAAGTGACAGTGTTGTATAGAATTTGCACTTCAATGAACACATCTATGTGTCAGTGTTGCCAATGCACATGACTGTAGTCTGCTTCTCTGTAATACTAGTGCAAGT
This sequence comes from Protopterus annectens, assembly GCF_019279795.1. Lineage (NCBI taxonomy): Eukaryota > Metazoa > Chordata > Ceratodontiformes > Protopteridae > Protopterus > Protopterus annectens. The sequence continues at coordinate 39,845,855 of NC_056740.1, read as the reverse complement.
GTCCAGTATTACTTTCACCTTAAAAATGTGTGGTCTTTTAAAAATGTTATAAATATGAAGAGTATGATGTTTCAAGGTGCTAAAATTCTCACAACAGGAAAATGTACTTAATACTAACATATCTTTAGATTGTGCATCTTTAATATTTTAAGTAAAAGTTATGACTGCGCATAGCACAGAGGATCATTACCAGATGTGTGCTGAAGACATGCATGTCAAGAAATTCATCTAGACAGAGAAGCAAAACAAAGCTTGAAAGATGAACTTCAACAGCCATATTGAGAACAGAAAAAAACTAAGTTATGATCAGTGAGGCTTGATCATTATGCTTTTCATGTCATTGTTTTGTTTGAGATCACTTAGGTTCATAGGTTCATAGGTTCATACTAGGCTATCTGCCCTAGGGCATTTATAAGCCTAGCCAGAGTATGTTTGGCTTTCGCCACCCATTTTAAATTTATTTTGCTATGCCCTTTTTCGAGGTTAGTATACTGTGCCTCTATCTAACAGTGACACAGAAGTGATACCCGGGGTAAACCTACGATCTCCCATCCACTCATCAAGATTCCTCTTGAAGAGAGTCAATGAGGGACTCTGCCTAACCTGGACTGGGATTTTATTCCAGAGTGAAGGGAGCCTCTGGGTTATGAATCTGTCCCTCCAGCATGTCCTATTTATTTCAGTGCTGAGGTTCAAGTCTCTCGAGCGTGGCTCGATGGGATTTGGATTTTCTGAGGTGCAGCATGTCCATTAATTCCGGGTTGGACATGGCTTTATCGTCAGGCACAGATCTCCTCTGAACAGGCGGTATGCCACTGAGTAGAGCTGGAGTTTCTTTAACCGGGCAGCATATGGCATCTGTTTGAGCCCTTTGATCCTCTTGGTGAGGTACTTTTGGGGTCTTTCCAGTTGCTGCAGGTGTCTGGTAAGGTACATCCCAAAAGGGGCATTGTACTCAATTATGGGCCTGATGCGGGATGAGTAAAGAGGCACGATGACCTCCCTGATCTAGATGTGAATCCCTTCATGATTAGGTGGGCTATATAAAATGTTTTTCTAACCACTTTGGCCACGTGGTTGTCAAATGAGAGATTGCTATCAACTTGGGTCCCCAGGTCCCTAATTACTTCTTCTGTACTTAATGGATTTCCACCTATGTGGTAATTTGTGGGCACTTTGTTTTTGCCAAAGGGGATGACTATACACTTTTGGCATTTAGCTTGAGGCCATGGCTCTGGCACCAGTTGTCTGTTTCTATGAGGCCCTTTTGGAGGATGCTTGTGTCGGCTGGAGAGTCGATTATGGCACCCAGTTTGCAGTCATCTGCGAACTTGGTCAGCCACAGTCCTTCCATGTTGGCCTGTACCTCCGAGAAATATATACCGAACAAGAGAGGTCCCAGGACTGAGCCTTGTGGGACACCACTTGTAACTGGTTTGGAGTCTGACATGGCTCCAGCAATTCTAACCATGTGGGTTCTGTCCTTGAGCCAGTTTGCAATCCATCTAGTGACATAGGGGTTTATATTTAAGCTGGTGATCTTATCTATAATGCCCGAGTGGGGTATTGTATCGAAGGCTTTTGCGAGGTCCAGGTAGGCTGTGTGGACCACCTTCCCTCGTCAATGGCCTTGGTGACTGTTTCAAAGAAATCAACCAGGTTTAAGAGGCAGGATCTGCCCTTAACAAAGCCGAACTGGGTAGGATCCAGTGTTTGTAGGTCCCCAATATCTTTATTTATGAGGTCCATGATGATCCTTTCCATAGCTTTGCAGACCAAGCTAGTCAGGCTTATGGGCGATAGTTTCCAGGATCCGTTGAGGCACCACCTTTATGGAGAGGGACCACTGTTGCTGTACGCCACTCTTTGGGCACATATCCTGTAGTAAGGCTGAGATTGAACAGTAGTTTTATGTTTGGGTTTAGCTCTTCTTTGAGTTCATGTAGGGCAGCCGGGACACCATCTGGTCCCATTGATGCTGTGTTTTTGCTTTGGAGAGGCGGCTCTTACCTGAGCATCTGAGATGTCAGGGGCAGCACTCTGCTGGGATAGATATTTGCCCTTTTGGTGGGGAGGGAGTTTGCTGAACCTGTCAGCTAGGATGTTGGCAATGTCTGTGGGTTCGGTGTATTTTTTGTCATTTTGGACTAATTCTGATCATATCTGGGAATTACCACCCAGGTTCCTAACATAACTAAAGAAAGCCTTGTGATTATCCTTAGTGCCCTGTGCAATTTTTCTATCGAAGCTGGCCTTAGACAATTTTATGTGTGCCCGTAGTTTTTGCTAATACTGATCAGTGATGCCTTCCCTTTTAGGGATTTTGCTTTATCATTTAGTAGCTTCCTCCTTCTATTGTATAGTTTGTTTATGGCTGGGGTCCACCAGACAGGACATCTGCCTTTGGAGGATTGGGTCTTGGTTTTATTTGGGATCGCATGATCCATGCATTCCTGAAGGTGTTCATAGAATGCGTTTATAAAGGATTCTGCGGTCTGGGCTGTATTTTCCACAGGCCCAGGGGCTTTGAAGGATTCCACCTCAGTTTTGAGGAGTGTAAAATTTGCTTTAGAGAAGTTTTTCACTGTGGTTTTCTGGGCAGGGGGTGGGGTCGGGATGTGAATATCCAGTGAGATTAGTTTATGGTCTGATCTTACCAGTGAGGGATACACTTCTGGTCTGGAGCATAGAGTCCCCATGTAGGTGATGATCAGGTCCAGTATGTTTTCCCCTCTTGTGGGAGTGGTAACAAGTTGTTCCATAGCATTTGAGTTTATAAATTCTAGGAACCTTTGGGCTAGGGTGTTGGAGCTAGAGTAATGCTCCCAGTCTATGTTTGGGTAGTTGAAGTCACCCAATATAATGGTGTATGGAGAGACCTTCATATTTTCCAGTGTTCTCAGGAAGGCCGAGTGGGGTTCCTGGTTTTGGGATGGTGGTCTGTAGCAGGCTATAAACTGGAAGGCAGTTTTACCCACTGTTAGTTGCACATGGATAGTCTCTGATGCTTCGTGCTTTGCCATCAACCTGGAGGTGTGGGTATCTTTGATGAATATCGATACTCCCCCTCCTTTTGTGGTTCGGTCCAAGTTTTGGGGCCGAAAAGCATGGTATGAGGTATAACCTGGTAGTGCTGGGGTGCTCTCGGGAGCCCTGAACCAGGTTTCTGTTACTGCACAGATATCGATGTTCTCCATGCTAAGGAGAGTTTCGAGTGCATCTTGAGGTTTAGACTTCTGGCGTTGAGTAGCATTACTCTTAGTTTCTTATCCCTTGTGATACCTATGGAGGTGGGTTTGTCTTTTGAGCCTTGCCTAAAAAGGCACTATGGGGTAGCAAGAGCCTTTGCCAATATCCAAAAGCCCAGGGGTGACAGGTGCAAGCCGTCCCTAGCGAAGCATCGTGGCTTGTTGAGCATATCATCCCAAGCTGACAGGCATTGGATCCCCTTTGAATGACACCAGTACTTAAGCCAATTGTTGAAATTGATCATCTTGTCTTCATATTGTGGCATCATTCTTGGTGAGGGTAAGATGCTACTCAAGGTCAGGGTCATACCGGCCTGGGCTACATGCTCCGAGAGCTCCTTTATGTCTCTTTTCATGTAGTCCAGGGAGGTACGTCTCAGGTCATTCACACCAGCATGGACAATGACTGAGTCATATTTGTACTTGCCTTGGAGTGACCTGAGTGCTTGTGTTATGTGGCGGATTCTAGCACCCGACAGGCTGCTCACCGTGACCCTCTCCTTGTTCAGCCTGGTGAGCGGGACGTCAGTGTGCCTGACGATAGAGTCACCTATTACAAGTGTATCAGGTGTGTTGTTTAGTCTTAAGGGCTGTGACTGTTTGGCACACTGGCTTTGTGAGATATGTGTTGCACGTGTTTTGTTTTAGGGTAGCGGCTGCTTGGGTGTCTGCTTTGGAGGTCTCTGCTGCTTCGGCAGATCTTTATTTAGAGCCTCCGGGTATGTTTTTGTGTGATTATGTGTTTGGTTTGCTGTCGTGGTAGGTCTATGTGAGACTGGAATTGTAGTGAGTATGGTTTCCTTCTCCTCCTGACTGGTTATGCCAGTACTGAGTTGAGAGAGCTTAGCCTCCAGTTTGGCTATATGGTTGCATCTCTCACATGTGTTGGAATTTGTTGGGAGGAGGAAAGGGTTGTCTGTGTACATGAGGCAGTTGTAACATTGCCTCAAGATTCCCAGATTCACCAGCTGGACCGGAGAGGAGATTGACAACTGACCTTTGGACATGCTAGAATAATATTGGGATGTCCTTAATAATTGAAAACCAGGGCCAGTGGGGAGTGAGGGTGTAGTGCTTTTAATTTTTAGTGCTGACTTATATAATTGCTTTAGTGAGCAAGTGCCAGGTAACTTAAGTGCAATGTGTTACAGGTAACTTAAATGCAAAAACGACAAACAGTAACTTTCTTTCAAGTGAAACAAGGAAATAAGTACAGTAAGCAATGCAGATATCACTAGTGAGCCACAGAAGCGCTGAGAAGCCGCGTATTAGGTGGAATTAGCGTTCCAGGGAAATAACAAGCAAACAAGCAACAAGCATATAAACAAAGCTATATTCAGCAGGCCTGGATCTAGTCTATGCTACAGCAAACAAGGTGTACCAATTTCAGTAAGATACAGTTCAAATATTCAGGCACTATAAACCTTTAACCAGAAATTCCCAGCTCAGAAGGGCAGAGTCCAGCCTCTTCTCCCACAAGAGTGCAGACCACAAACCTTCTTAATGTAAAATAACTGGCCTGAAGCCCAAGTGCCTAAACCAGAACTAATACACTTTAAGAATAACAGACACTGGGCTCTCAATCAGCAGTTCCCAACTTAGAAGGATGAAAGCTACCTGTCCTACCACCACAGTGCATGCCACAAACCTTCCTAATGTAAAACAACTGGTCTGAAGCCCAAGTGCTTAATCCAAAAGACTTAGAATGTCAGCTAAACTTTAATCAAGTTACTACCAAGCAGTAATAAATACAATTGAATACTTTAGAGAATGCCTGGATTAGTGCTCAAGTTACACAAACAAAGCTAGATCCAGCAGGCCCGAATCCAGTCTATGCCACAGCAAACAAGGCGCACCAACTTCAGTAAGAAGCAGTTCAGATATGCATGCACTATAAGCCTTCAATCAGAAATTCCCAGCTCAGAAGGGCAGAGTCCAGCCTCTCCTCCCACAAGAGTGCAGACCACGAACCCTCTTAATGTAAAATAACTGGCCTGAAAGCCTAAGTGCTTAAACCAGAATTAATACACTTTTAGAATAACAGACACTGAGCCCTCAATCAGCAGTTCCCAACCTAGAAGGATGTAAGCTACCTGTTCTGCCACTACAGTGCAGACCACAAACCCTCTCAGTGCAAAACAACTGGTCCGAAGCCCAAGTGTTTAAACCAGAAGGCCTAGAATGAGTTACACCAAGCAGTAATAAATACAATTGAGTACTTTTAAGATGATGCAAAAGTAAAAAAAAAGTAGGTAGAAACACAAGTACAGTAAAAGCAGATTATTTTTTTTTTTTTTTTCTGAACAAGTGCTGAGATCAAAGAAACAGATTTGAGTGCTGAAACTAGAAAACTGGCTAGTTATAGGGAAAAAACTAAGCTAGAAGGCTTCCCTCCAACACAGAAGGGCTTGGGGGCTCAAAAGCCTACAAATAGTCTATACCACTTAACAGGAAAGGCAGGAAACAAGCTTAAATTTTTTTTTTTTTTTCTGTTTCCCAGATGCTCTCTTTGTACACAGTAGGAGTGCCTGAAATCAGAATATGATCTCACTGCACTCAGTTGAGTGAGCAAATGAGATGGGCCCAGAAGGAGTATCCAAACACAAATTTACAAGAGGGGCGGGCAGCTGCAAGGCCACTAAGATTAACACCAAAACAAAAACTTCAATCAAGAGTAAGATTTTCAGCATTTAATTAATTTATTTACTTTATTACTGAATGCTGCAGTTGGACATTGAAGTGCAGCCTACTGTAGTGATACGTGTAAATACAGACATTTCACTCACACGTGCTATTCTACTGTGAGGAGTGTGTTTTCTCTGAGATTAGCAATTTTTCATTTTCATTCACTGTTTTGGGATATTGGAGTTGGTATATATATATAAATATATATATATATATATATATATATATATATATATATATATATATATATATATATATATATATATTACTGCGAGGGTGGGAATGAGTCGGGATTGGTCCTGTGCAAAATGCATTTTTTTCTTCATCATTTATTTATTTATTTAGTTAGTCACTTACTAATTTACATAATTTTTGCTTATTCATGGGGTTCACAGGAACCCCTTAATTTTGATGTTTTGTTTTTGTTTTCACTTCTCGATGTACCTTGACATCAGTGAACTGATATAGATCTTAAATCTTTTTAGTACATGGATAGTCACCTGTTCCATGTACTATCAATTACCGTAGAGTAAAGAAAGTGTAGGAGTCAAAAGTGGTTTATGGCTTTGAAAGCTATAAATCATTTATCACAGCTACATTAATGGCAGGCAGATGGGAGGTGTCCTTTTGAGAAATGAATGGCTCTAAAAGATGTTAATCACTTCAGTCTGGTGAAGCAAAGTGTCCTTGAGCTTTTAAAATGTCTGCCTTCTTTATACAGCTCTTCGGTTAGGGACACCTACTGCATTTGTTATCTATGGCAAGACTGGAGCCTAACATCAATTAGAAGTGTTTAAAAAGAAGATAGGTGCTTAAGAAGCCTGTATTTTCCCAGTTTTTACAACATAATCAAGATTAATTCTTTAAAAGCACACTGATGGATGCTATTAATGAGAAGCAAAATCTATCACTCTTCATGAGTTTTAATAAAATATCCCATGTGATTAGCAGTGAGTTTGCTAAAACCAAGGTGCAAGTAAGATCCAGAGATGTGAAGAAAACTTCCCTGAATGAGCAGTCTAATAGAAAGTTACATATCACAGCATATACCTCAAGGAATAAAACAGGTTACATGCAATAAATCTTCCTGAAATAATTATACAATCAATAAATTATATAACTTGAGAAATGAATTGCTGCCTCCTAAACATTATACTCATTGTAAGTTACAGATATTTAAGGTACTTGTAAAAGATAATGTCAACAACTAAGAATACAGAAATAAAGGAAAAGAAAAGCTGTTTTGTTAAGCAAAGTCCAGGATAATTGAATATTTTCATTGTAAAGAAAACAAGCATTTACAACTTTGATAAAGGGTAATAACATAATAAATAACACCAAAGACATATAACTTTTGGTGGAGCAGTTTAACTCTCACTATCCATCTTCTCTGACACCATTCAAAGTGACACTTTTTCCTCTGTAATGACCAAATGCATGTCAAAGACCAGTGAGTATGTTAAGGTCCAAATCATAAGTTCTTAGGACTTATAAGGACATGATAACATCTCTGCTGAATTATTGTATAAGTTGAAGAGAACCCAGTTACACAATTACTGTTATTATAACACAAGAAGTATGCTGAATACACTTTAATATTGCTAGAGGGTGTCAAAGAAGTGGATACATTTTTTGTTATACATAACTTTCAGAGCTGCTACGCTGTAGTCTTTCACTATAAGTATTCCCAGCAGTCACCACAGTACAGAACTGATAAGTTAAAATAGTTTTTAAAGTTATAAAACACATAATTTCCACACAAAAGGCATGTTGGTGTGTTTAACAGCTTTTAAAGCTTTTATTTCATCAGAAGCACACACTGTTTCTGGTTGCTACCCATGTGACAGTGCTACGATTAATTGCTTATAGCTTTCAAACCTGAAAAGCACTTTGTGTTCCTGAATGACATTTTTCAGTGGCTAGTAGTAATACATTGCTGCAGTGAATGCTACATTTACTACACAGATTTATGATTGGTTTTCTCCAATCATAATTAAGTAGTTATATGTTATCAATGTTAAGATTTACTTCTTGAGTTTCACTCCATTCTGCTTTTGATGTTAATTTCTTAACAACTATATCTAAAACTACACTACAACTTTGACAGGATTGAAAATCTATTCATAATCTTCTATGTCAATTTATTTATTTTATTTTGAATTTCTTAACCGGTGTAGAATGCTGATCCTATTGGACCTGTTTCAGTCTCAGTCTGTGGATAAACACAACAGAAACATGATATCATATACAAATTCAAAGTGAAAGACAAAATGCAATATATATGTGTGTGTACTATATATACATATATATATATATATATATATATATATATATATATATATATATATATATATATATATATATATATAGATATATATATATATATATACGTTGTGTCTTTCAACTTTTCCCAGTTAAGAGTCACCACAGTGGAACTTCAGTCCATTAATGACTGGCAGTAGATTTTTACATGCCAAGTTGCCAGCTCTGACGCACAACCTTCAATGAAGGTACACCCATTCACGCATGTCTCCACACAGAAGATGCTCTAACTGAGAATCGAACAGGACAATGTCTTACTGTGCGGCAACAACGCTACCGCAGCACCACCACTGCAGTAGCATATAAGGGGAAAATCATAGTTGGCTTGAGGGTATACAGATAATAGAAACATGTCATTATATACAGTGTAACTGAAAAAACACTATATACACATGCATTGTGCACAGCATAGATATTAGAGTTGAAATGCTAAAAGAATAACAATACCAAGCAGAGTCAGAGCAAATTAATTAGGAAGAAGTAAAGTAGAAAGAGGATAAATTGTATCACCAGAGAGTGAGAACAGTTGCATTTTCCTACAGTACTGTAATTTGCTTTGAGTTCTGATCAGAAAATTAGGTAAGAGAATGATCTTTAAGAAAATAAGGAGAGATTCCTACAATTTATAGGTTTATAGGTTCATAGATGTATACTAGGATAATGACCATTGTGGCCTTTTTTAAGCCTAGCCATTCATCTAAAATCTGACAAGTTCTGGTACCCTTAGCTGTTTAAGAAGGGCTTGGGAGATGAAACCTTTACAAGCAATGGCCTGACAGATGAACCATTTACAGACTTCCTATGTCCGTTACAGACATATGTCCCAAACCAGGAGTGTATTTACAATTCCCCATCCAATTTCCAAGTAACACTTGAATTGGGTTAGGGAGGAACTCTGCTTCATATGGATAAGGAGTCTGTTTCAGAGCAGGGGTAGCCTCTGGGATACATATCTGTCTCTCTAGCAGGTCCTATTTGTTTCACAGGCAAGACTTAAGTCTTTAGAATGGGTAATTCTGGGGCTGTTTGTTTTGCAAATATGCAGGATGTCCATCAGACTTGGGTACAAAGATGCCTTGTAAGCCAGGCAAATATCTTCTATCAACAGGCTGTAGGAGACATAATACAGTGATTGTGCTTTGAGGTGGTCTGTATAGGTCATGTTATTTACATTCTGTATTCTTTTAATGAAGAACGTCTATTAACATTCCAGTTGTTAGATGTGCCTGGTTAGGTACATACCAAAGGGAACATTCTACTCAATAATAAATTGTATGAGTGTCAAATACAGTGGAACAATGACCTCCTTGGACTTAGATGCCATACCTTTGTTTGTAAGTTGCACAACACAGAATTATTTTCTCACTACTGTAAACATGGGATGGTCAAAGGGTAGATTACTGTCTATGTGTCCATGAGTCCCTGACTATTGAGTGGACTCTTAGGGGTGTGTTGCCCATATGACAGTTCCAGGGGTAGCCAACTTCCCAAAGGATACTATTATGCATTTTTGGCATTTAGTTTTAGTCCATGGCTCCGACACCAGTTATTTGTCTGTGTCAGCCCTTATTAGAAAAAATTAGTGTCAGTGGAGAATTCTATGACTGCTCCTTATTTGAAATTGTGTGCGGATTTGGTCACCCAAAGGTTCTTAACATTGGCTTTAACTTCAAGAACTAGAATTTGCTGGTAAGTGGCCTCTTTGTGGAAGTGGACTCACCAGTTCTAACTTCCTGGGTCCTGTCTGTGAGTCAGCAGGCTGTTTACCAAGTAACATGAGGGTTTATACCTAACTTCTTGAGTTTGTCAACAATACCTAAGTAGGGTATTGTGTCAAATGCCTTGGTCAGGTCAAGGTAGGCAGTGTGAACCATTTTGCCCTTGTCCATTGCTTTGGTGACCTTCTCAAAGAAGTTTACCAGGTTGAATAGACATGACCTGCCTTTTATGAGACCAAACTGGGTTGAGTACCATATCTGGAAGTTTTCATGTCACATTTTATCCTTTCCATGATAATTTGTTCCATGGTTTTGCTTATGAGACTAGTGAGACATGGGTATGTAGTTTTCAGCATCTGTAGATGGCCCTCCATTGTACGGAGGGCTGATGGTTGCCATTCTCCATTCATGATGCACAAAGCCTGTTCAGAAGCATGGTTAAATAATTATCACGTGTGTCCAGGTAAGTTTTATTCCATGCTGTTTAGAAGGCAGCCTGGGATATTGTGCAAGCCCACAGATGTAGTGTTCTTGATCTTAGAGTGAGCATTGAGGACCTGTTCCCCTGGGATAATTTGGGAAGTTATATTTGATGATTTTTTGAGGGAAGACTGGGAAAGAGAGGGTTAAGAAGATTTACTATATTTTCTGACTCAGTTTAGGTGGCTCTATTAATAATGAGTTCTGCACTTAATGGTGTATTGCCTTTGAGGTTGCAGACATTACTAAAGAATGCCTTGTGGTTGTCCTTGGCCTGTGAGGCCAGATTTACTTCAAATTTGTCTTTGGTAGGCTTTATTTGTCCTCTTAGTCTCTGAGTTGTTTATTAAGTTTGATGAGAGAGCTTTTATCTTGCTGGGCACTACACCTATTAAATTTTGTGATGGTTTTATTCCTTCTCTTACATAGCCTATTGATGTGATTCCATAAGGGTAGCTTGCTTCTTGAGTTAGTTTATGCTTATTGCCTCTATGCAGCTATTAATATGCTTGCATAGAGTTTCTTCGAATAGCTCTGTATAGGAATCAGTGTTCTCAGGGTTTAGCAGGGCTTGAAGTTTTGCCGATTTATCACTTAATAGTATGATGTTTGCCTAGGAGTAGTTCAAGAATGTTATAAGATTTGCTAGAGTTACAGGTTTTATTTTTACTTCAAAAAAAATGTTTTGTGGTCTGCCTTACCAGAGAGGACATCACACTATAGGGTATGTAGCACTGTTTCATATTAGACAGGACCAGATCCAGTATGTTTAAGACCCCGGTCAACATATTGACAATCCAGTCCAGGGAGTTTGTGTTTATAAAGTCCAGGAAATTCTGTGCCTGCATGTTTGGTGTTGTATATATGATTCTCAGTTAATAGTGGTGTAATTAAAGTCACCCATGAATATGGTATTGGGCTGGGTGGTTAGTGTCTCCAGTAAGCTCAAATAAATTAAATGGGTTTCCTGGGTCATAGAGGGGGACCTATAGTTTGCAAAAAACAACTTTGCCAATAGTGATTTGAATACAGAGAAGCTCAAGTGCATCATCTTGCTTGACCAGTCTTAAGATATATTTATTTTTTTATGCAAATTGAGACACCTCCAACTTTAGTCCTTGCCTGAGTAGCAGCTGATCTAAATGTGTGGAAGATACTATAGCCTTGCACTAGCATTCTCTAGGGTGAGGATAACTTGTAATGAGTATAGTTTCTTGTTTAGACTCCTGGCATTGAGCAGTAACATGATTAGATTATTTGGTTTTGATTTGCTATGTTGGAAGGCTTGTCAGATTGTCACTAACTAAAAAAGGCACTTTGGGGAAGACAATATTTTAGTTAATATTCAAAAGCCTAGAGGGGAGAGATGTAGATCATCCTTGCAAAGCAACACGGTCTGTTGATCATTTCCATCAATGCTGACAAATATTGTACCCCCTTTGAATGACACTAGATACTAAAGCAATTATTAAAGTCAGTCATCTTCTGATCACATTGTGGCATCATCCTTGGGGAAAGTAGAATCTGGGCTCATACACCAGCAAGTGACACATATTCTGAGAACTCCATCATCTCTTTCTTCATATAATCTGTGGAGGTATCTCAGGTCACTTGCACTCATATGGACTGTTACTGAGTCATACTGGTATTTGTGGTCCAAAGATCTGAGTATGTGTGTCATTTGATGGATTTTGGGCCCTGATAAGCAAGTAATCATGATTTTCACCTTACTCAGTCTAGTGAAAGGGACATCAGACTGTCTCACAATGGAGTCTCCTGTGACTAGAATGTTTGGTTGTGTGGTGGCTATGTGCTTGATGTGAGTGTTGTTTTGAAAGAATGAATTTGAGCTGGTTGATATTAGGAGTGCTTTTAAGTGAGAGCTTTGCCTCCAGTGACATTGCGTAAATACATAAAAAACATACCTTATCAATTTCTTTGGGAATTAAATGATTGTCCGTGAGCATGAGACAATTTATGCATTGCCTCAGGATGCCCATATCCACAAAGCTGCCAACAGGGATCATGGGAACGTCCATATCAATGGCAACAGGCCCTTTTTTATTAACTAAAGAGTTGCTGTAAGAATGTGGAGTAAAGTCAGGAGTATCTGGTTTTGCAACTCTCAGGCAGTGCCAGTCACTTTACAAACTAGTTCTACTGTGTGCAATTAGGTATTTGTGAACTTTTACTGTGAAAATGTCATCTCAAGGTGCCTGCATCAATACAGGGCACTGAAGAATACCTGATGGACACTATTGTAGTAGACCTGACCTATTTATGAATGAGCTATTTATTGACATACTCTGAATTTAGGTTAGACAGTACCTAATTAAGCAGTACTTGTTGAAAAAAAAAAGAATTACCTTTGTTAAGAATGATAAGCAGTGAGTATTCACCTAACTGGCTACTGTTGGTGCTAGTCTAAACACAGCTTTACACTGCTGGAATACAATGTTCTTTTGGTTCTCCTCTAGCCAGAAACAAAATAATAGCACTAATCTTAAGATGAGAAGTGGGCCACAGGTTCTTTGGTGAGCAGTAGTTATATCCCAAACGATGCAGAGGTCTGTAGGCTTGCTATGGCCTTTTCCAGTTGATGCATTGAACTGCAATTAGAATTGCAATCCAGTTTGGGACCAACGACTGAGAAAGCATGGTTTATGTACTGAAACATATTTTTGGAGGGGGCATTGGAGGAGGTGACCTGAGTATTTATGATTTGTAAGTTTGCATGCTGCTGCATCTATGAATAGCCTGGGTGCTATTGGCAGAAAGTCTTTTTCCTTGATGAATAATCCAGTACATGCACAGGAACCAAAATAGCAGTCGTTTCCAACGAACGTAAGATAAAATGCACTCAGTAACTCAGGTAACTTAGTGAATAACAGATGCGTCTGACACTAATAAAATATGAAACAAATTTATTCCAAATGGAAAGTAAGCGCTTTCACCCGAAGGCTTCTTCAGACTGTGATCCATCTTATAACATGCTAACCTTATACAGCAATAAATGACAGCTGATAGGTTCATATTGCATACACGTCATAAAATTCTAAAAGTCAAAACAAATATATCACAGTTCATAAAATCCATCATGCACCTTATTTACTGTGCATATCCACAAAATACATATACATAATTAAACCACCTTAATAAATCAATTGCAACAATATGTAAAAATCATTATTTAGGTTTAAATACTCTCCTCTTACGTAGAATGGGCTTTAACTGAATTTTATCATTCAGCCCTGGGGATTTGTCCGCTCTAAAGCGAATAATCCACCTTAACTCACATTCCTGAGTATAATTATCAATATCACCTCCTCTCATATTGGGAATAATAGTTTGTATAACACAAAATTTAAAGGAATGTGTCATTCCTAAAGATTTGTAATGTTTAGCGAGAGCATTATGTTCAGAACCTATACGCATATGATAAACATGTTCCCTCACGCGTTCTCTAAGTTGCCTATTCGTTTTCCCAACATAGAACGCTGTGCAGGATATGCATCTAGCTAAATAAACCACATTACTACTTAAACAGTTAGTCTTAGTATGAAACAAAAATTCCCGCTTAGTTACTGGATGTCCAGATGTTACATTAGTGTCTATATATTGACACTGATTACAATTATTAAATGGTACAGTATTATATTCCAAGGAATTAGATGTGGCTTTATTCACTTTCATGGAGGAGTGACATAAAATACACTTCAAATTAGGCTTATTTTTAAAAGTGAATTTGGGCTTTATTCCCACTATTTTACTAATATTACTGTCAAGTAAAAGGGTGTCCCAATGTTTCACCACTGACTCTCTAATATATTCTATATCTTTCGTATAATACATAGGTATCCTGACTTCACACATTTCAGGGGTTTGCGTAGAGATATCACCATCATCACACTCTGAAAAATAAGGTCGTGCCCTCGTACTTCTTAGTTCATTAACTTCCATAGTGACTTGATTAACAACTTCTTCATTATAACATCTCTCAGCAAATCTAACCTTGAGATCTGATATCTCTTGTAGATATCCTTCATAAGATGGATTAAGTCTAGATGCCCTCATAATCTGTCCTTTCACCACATTATCAAAAACATATTTGGGGTGCATACTATGTCTATGTAGAAGGGTATTCCTGTGGCATGCTTTCCTATAAACAGAGGTATTCAAAAGGCCATTCTCTAGCCTATTAATATTAACATCCAAGTAAGATATTTCAGACAAGGAGAAGCATAAGGTAAACCTCAGGAACCCAGTCAAATTATTCATAACATTAACAAATTCTAACAGACCAGCTTCGTCACCCTTCCAAACCAGGAAGAGGTCATCTACAAACCTTCTGTAGAAACCCACATAACATTGAAAAACCTCCAAGGGAAACAAGAGTTCCTCTTCCCAGTCTGCCATTACAAGGTTGGCGTAGCTATTGGCACAAGATGTGCCCATAGCTACGCCATCCTTTTGTAAATAGATACTCTCATCAAAAATGAACACATTGTTATTTAATACTATCTCTAAGAACAAAGCTAGAAGATCTATTTTCTGTCTACTAAGATCTGATTTCCTGTTCAAATATTGTTGTACTCTAGTTACACCTAACTCATTAGGTATTACAGTAAACAAACTGGTGACATCTAACGTAACTAAAAAATAGTGTTCTTGATCATTTAAGGTCTTAGTATAACTATAAAGGTCCAACAAAAATTGCTTACTATCTTTCAGGATGATATGATTTGCATTTACCACAGGTCTAAGGTGATGTTCTAAAAATATCGAAAAGGGATCGGTAAGCCAACGTTGCCCGGCTACTATCGGGCGCATAGGTGGTTTCACCAAACATTTATGAACCTTCGGTAAACCCTGTATGACTGGTGTAAGAGGATTGGAAATTTTCAAAAATCTAAACAAATCCCATGTGATATCACCACTCTTAACCAAATCATCCAACATATCATAAACTTGAAAGACTTTATTAATAACTTCATTCATATCGATTTTACTATATGAATTAACATCATTTAACAGCTCCTTCATGCTATCAAAATAATCCGGTTGGTCCATCAACACAATGGGACCTCCCTTATCTGCCGGTCTGATGACTATCGGCTGGTCCTTTTTTAAAACAGATAGCGCTTTTCTCTGTAAGTAACTTAAATTGTTTTTCCTACCTTTAATCTTCTGATCAGGTTTTGTATTATTATAATAACTGTATATGTCATTTTCCACCAATTTTGAGAAAGTATCTAATAGGGAATGTAACAGTGGTGTATATAAACTATTGGAATGAAAAATCGCTTGATTATTACTAAAATTGCTCCTTTCATGTCCAAACTCCAACTTTAACTGAACATTCCGTACAAACATTTTGAGATCTAAAATAGCTTCAGTTAAATCACCATTACTTGTGGGTATAAAACTTAATCCTTTATTCAAGAGTTGTTCTTCATATACACTTAACATTCTCTGTGATAAATTAACATCTAACGACCTATTGTTTTCTCCTACATCTTCTTCAACGTGGGGCCAGAATGATCTCCCCCTCATACCTTCCTTTTGTGCCGACCCCTGCTCACAGATCTTTGTCTCCTTATGTACTGGGTAGTGGCTATCGGGAAAGGGACATGTACATTATTGCCCTCATTACTCACAGTATTAATTTTATTGCTAATCACTTTCTTTCTTACTACAGGTTCTTGATCAGAATTATCTAGCCTATTAATATTACTGGCTGAATTAGAATTGTGATTCAATACAATGTTAGCACCGACAGGTATTGTAGAATCAGTCATAATGGCTGATACTACATCATCACTACTAACATTGACATTGTTATTAGCATTCTCATTGGTATTAACAGCTTCAGAATCCAAAATCACATTGTTAACGGTCTTATTCAAAATATTACAAGTATTGGGATTCAATTCAACATTCCTTGCCATAAAATCACTATTATTCTGCCTCGGCCAAGTAAAGACCTGACCGAGTTTAAAATCCTTGACGTCTCTTAGCATTTTATTTCTTTTTTGTTCTAAGAGACGTTTTTCATACAATAAAATATTGTCCATTAATCTGTCCAAGCCCAACTCAGCTTTACTTGTAGAGTACTTCGTATTTATCAAATTGTACTGTTCTGTCACTTTATTCCTTAAAAGTTCTTCTTCCTATTTATGAAAGTCATTCAGTAATCTCATATAATTAAAACTGAGTTCAAGATTGAGCTGCTGCCATTTGAACAGCAGCTCAGGATAAGAGTTACCTGATGTCGGCATTTTCAAGATGTGTAAACCACGTGGTACAATTCTTTTCTTAAGGCAAGCCTCAAAGTGCTGTCACTGCAGCTGGAGCTTTTTTAATTTTAAGAAGTCAACCTCTAACCTATTCAGGTCCTCGCCTAGGTTGACCAATTCCTCCTCGTTGTTGGATTCCAAATCTGGTTCCAAATTGGGTTTGTAGAATGACAGCAAGTTATCTATACCTGCTACACACTCCTGAAACTGCTCAGACTTCCGGTTCAGCGTATTAGATCCTTCTGGCATATACGGAAGTTCCACATTAGTATTTAAACTGACTGCCATTCTCCCTTGTTGGTACGAATAGAAGAAAATAATCCAGCCAAGTAAAAATACGCCCAACAAATGGATAAAAGTTCCTGTGACACGAAAAATAAAATAAATCAAATAAATAATCCAGTACATGCACAGGAACCAAAATAGCAGTCGTTTCCAATGAACGTAAGATAAAATGCACTCGGTAACTCAGGTAAATTAGTGAATAACAGATGCGTCCGACACTGTAATAAAATATAAAACAAATTTACTCCAAATGGAAAGTAAGCGCTTTCACCCGAAGGCTTCTTCAGACTGTGATTCATCTCATAAAATGCTAACCTTATATAGCAATAAATGACAGCTGGTAGGTTCATATTGCATACACGTCATATTTTCTAAAATTCAAAACAAATATATCACAGTTCATAAAATCCATCATGCACCTTATTTACTGTGCATATCCACAAAATACATATACATAATTAAACAAAATTAATAAATCAACTGCAACAATATGTAAAACTCATTATTTAGGTTTAAATACTCTCCTCTTACGTAGAATGGGCTTTAACTGAATTTTATCATTCAGCCCTGGGGATTTGTCCGCTCTAAAGCAGATAATCCACCTTAACTCACATTCCTGAGTATAATTATCAATATCACCTCCTCTCATATTGGGAATAATAGTTTGTATAACACAAAATTTAAAGGAATGTGTCATTCCTAAAGATTTGTAATGTTTAGCGAGAGCATTATGTTCAGAACCTATACGCATATGATAAACATGTTCCCTCATGCGTTCTCTAAGTTGCCTATTTGTTTTCCCAACATAGAACGCTGTGCAGGATATGCATCTAGCTAAATAAACCACATTACTACTTAAACAGTTAGCCTTAGTATGAAACAAAAATTCCCACTTAATAAGTAAATTAGCCTAATTTGAAGCGTATTTTATGTCACTCCTCCATGAAAGCGAATAAAGCCACATCTAATTCCTTGGAATATAATACTGTACCATGTAATAATTGTAATCAGTGTCAATATATAGACACTAATGTAACATTTGAACATCCAGTAACTAAGCGGGAATTTTTGTTTCATACTAAGACTAACTGTTTAAGTAGTAATGTGGTTTATTTAGCTAGATGCATATCCTGCACAGCCTATGTTGGGAAAACAACATGTTTATCATACAAATCTTTAGGAATGGCACATTCCTTTAAATTTTGTGTTATACAAACTATTATTCCCAATATGAGAGGAGGTGATATTGATAATTATACTCAGGAATGTGAGTTAGATTATCCGCGGCTGAATGATAAAATCATTCTACATAAGAGGAGAGTATTTAAACCTAAATAATGATTTTTACATATTGTTGCAGTTGATTTATTAAGTTGGTGTAATTATGTATATGTATTTTGTGGATATGCACAGTAAATAAGGTGCATGATGGATTTTATGAACTGTGATATATTTGTTTTGAATTTTAGAATTTTATGACGTGTATGCAATATGAACCTATCAGCTGTCATTTATTGCTATATAAGGTTAGCATTTTATGAGATGGATCACAGTCTGAAGAAGCCTTCAGGTGTAAGCACTTACTTTCCATTTGGAATAAATTTGTTTTATATTTTATTACAGTGTCGGACGCATCTGTTATTCACTAAGTTACCTGAGTTACCGAGTGCATTTTATCTTACATTCATTGGAAATTACTGCTATTTTGGTTCCTGTGCATGTACTGGATTATTTATTTGATTTATTTTATTTTTCGTGTCGCAGGAACTTTTATCCATTTGTTGGGCGTATTTTTACTTGGCTGTATTTTTTCCTTGATGAGTTTAAACAGCTGAGAGGTGAGGAGAAAGTCAGCACATTGTTTCACAGGTAGACAGTTACCTTTTTCAGTGGTTTTGCTGTAGTGTTCATTTCTAGTAAATAATATGCATATGACATTCAAGATTGTTTGAATGGTGGACTCATTTCTTTTAGAGCTAGAATAATCAGATGTAGGATATATTCTAACTAAGCCACTAAGATATTTTTTACCTATGGCATCCCTACAGTGTCTGGAAATAAAAAAAGGAAATTCTATTAGCCCAGAATAGGAGAGAGTCAATTTTTTGCAGATGGAGAGCTAGGAAGAGTTCCAAACAAATCTCTAGGTATTAGAATGAAGTAACATTTTCAATACTGCTGTTTGGATGATTGAGGATTTCTAGAGGTCTGGAGATAGAAGTGAGCTTTTGCATAGTACTAAAAAGCATTATTTTTGTTTTAGAGATGTTAAGCAATAACTGTTTCTCATTGAATCATTGAATCATTGAATAACGGTGTGAAAATCATCCTGAAGTTCATGTTCACGAGAAGAGGAAAAACATTTGGAGTAGAATGGGATCATGTCATCAACATAAAGCAGGAGAGGAATATGGGTAAGTGAAAAGGAGTTAATGTACATAGAAAACAGGAGCGGTGCCAGAACAGATCCTTGGGCCAGAACAGATCTTTGGGAAATGCCTTTATGCAAAGGGGCCGGGGGAGAGTTTAATGAAATCACAATGAGTTTAAACAGTTATATAACTGAAACCTGGAAAACTGCATTGGTAGTTGCTGTATATGAAGACAGTGTGAGGGTTGCATCTTTGCTAATGCTGGAAAGAACCAGGACTTTTATGCTGTCTGATTAAATCTCCTTTTAGGTTTTCAGCTATGACAAAGAACTCCAGGTTATATTTACCTGTGAGCTCCCTTTTAGCTTAATTCATATATGGAGGTGAATTCTTTGTATAACTGCTTCCTGGAAATGAAAATCTTGCCTCCTGCTACTGCAAGTCCTACTTATTTGCATATCTGCATGACAGGCCTGTTTCATCTAGATAACAGCCGCACCAGTAAACTATTCCATTTTTGGTGGCATAGCACAGAATCCAAAAATCATAGCATCCAACATTTGGATATGCATAGAATCATCCAATCTTGGTAATGATAGACATCATATACATTAATGAATTATACAATTGAATTTTTTTTCTCAGAAATGTATCTATAGTACAGTGTGAGGTATATTCTTGGAAAAATAAATTATGAGCCACTTCAGCATAACAGTTCCAAACAGATACAAATCTATAGGGAATCATTCTATAATATCTGTGTTTTATTTCTCTTGTACCAATTCCTAAACTCACTTGCAAAGCATGCAAATATATGCTAGCTACTGAAAGTGAGCTGGAAAGGAAGCAGTAACAGAATGTTCAGTAACATTTTTATGTCTTATTTGGAATATGTTTCCGAACTTCTTTTCAGCAGACCACATACCTGAATGCACCCTTAACTTCATCATATAAAAGTTTCAACACACTTCGGCTTAACAGGTCTTCCAAACATGCTGTGAGTTGTAAATTGGTCAGTTTCAGGCTACCATCCTATAACTGATCTTTCACCAGGTTGCCATTTATGCATGGTTCAATTACAGGCCATATTTACAGAAATAAGTGTAAAGATTGTAGATTGCATTAATCTCTTTAGTCTTTAAACCTTACCACAGACTGTTTAAGTCCATGACAGTATGAACAAGTATAGAGTGTCTTTAAGAAGATTATGCATGGCAGTACACTTGGTCCAGGGCATTTGCATATGTATTCACCATGAAGAATGTGCTTATGTTTATATAGGATTTGATCTGGACAGTTTCATTGTTCATGTTCATATAGAAACTGGGCCATTTAGCCTTATTTAGCACTCAAAACTTTTATATTGCTGTCCCACAATACATATTTAAATAATTTTGTTTTTCTTTTTCTTTCTTTCTTTCTTTCTTTCTTTCTTTCTTTCTTTCTTTCTTTCTTTCTTTCTTTCTTTCTTATTTTCTGTCTTTTATTTGGTAACCAGGGTGGATCACTGATCCAAATGAACCAATTTTACTCTCCACCTGGAGAATGTTCACCTCCCTCCAAATGCTTGCCTCTGCACTTGAGTGGTTTATGTGTCATTTTCAACTGTTTGGATTGCAGTAAATAAAACAGGTTGCATATGGATGATTAATCCTTTCTGTAAATACATTGTGAACAGGGTATTTTATAAGCATACATATATCAGATATAGACATCCTCAGACATCTGTGACAATTTGGGGAAATCAAACAAAAATGCATGTATTTGAAGATGAAGAATATACTTTCATAGGTTGGTACTAGGCTATCGGCCCTAGGGCCTATACAAGCCTAGCCATAACAATTCGCTGGCTATTTCTTCCCACACTATTTACTTCCTGGACCCCTGTCTAGCAGGGCGACTGACATGATCCCTGGGGTGAATTTCCTTTCTCCCATCCAATCGTCAAGGTTCCTTTTCAAGAGGACCAGAGAGGCGCTCTGCTTGACATGTATGGTCAGTCTATTCCAGAGGCTGGGGAGTCTCTGGGTCAGGAACCTATCCATCCAGCATGTTTTGTTTATTGTGATGACAAGGTTTAGATCACTGGAGTGTGTGGCTCTGATGGATTGGGATTTCTTTAAGTGTAGCATGTCCAACAGCTCTGGGTTTGATATGGCCTTGTATGTTAAGCAGAGATCGCCTCTGAGTAGACGATATGCAACAGAGTATAGCTGGAGTTTTTTAAGGCAGTCAGCATAGGGCATCTGCTTTAGGCCTGTGATTCTTTTAGTGAGGTATTCCTGCGGCCTTTCCAGTTGTTGCAGGTGTCTTATACCAAATGGGGCATTGTATTCTATAATGGGTCTAATGAGGGATGAGTACAGTGGGACAATGACCTCCTTTTTTCTGGATGAAAAGCCCTTAGTGATGAGGTGTGCCACATAGAAGGGCTTCCTGACTGTTGTGGCAATGTGGTTATCGGAGGTGAGACCACTGTCCACCTTTGTCCCTAAGTCTCTTATCACACTTTCGGTGTTTAGTGTACTGCCACCTATGTGGTAATTCATGGGTACATGTTTTTTCCCAGAGGAGATAACTATACTTTTCTTGGCATTGAGCTTGAGCCCATGGCTCTAGCACCAAGCATCTGTATCTGTAAGGCCCATTTGTAGAGTATCCACATCATTTGGAGATTCAGTAATGGCTCCTAGTTTGCAGTCATCTGCGAACTTTGTTAGCCAGAGTCCCTTAGTATTGGCCTGTACTTTAGAGAAGTAGATGCCAAACAAGAGTGGTCCCAGGACAGAATCCTGAGGTACTCCACTTGTCACTTGTCTGGAGCTGGATTTGGAGTCAACTACTTTTACAGTATGGGTTCTGTCAGTAAGCCAGTTGGCAACCCATCAAGTGATGTAGGGATTAATGCCCATCTTAGTAAGTTTATCTATGATTCCAGAGTGGGGGATGGTGTCAAAGGTCTTGGTGAGGTCCAGATAGGCTGTGTGGACTGCCTTACCTTTGTCCATGGCTCTGGAGACTGATTCTAAGAAGTCAATCAGGTTCAGGAGACAAGATTGGCCCTTCACAAACCCAAACTGGGTGGGGTCCAGTGTTTGAAGGTTGCCAATATCTTTGTTTATAAGTTCCATGATAATATGTTCCATGGCATTGCAGATCAGGCTCGTCAGACTGATGGGGCAGTAGTTCCTGGGATCCAAGGTGGATCCCCCATTGTGGAGTGGGATAACTGTAGCTGTGCGCCACTCAGTGGACATGAAGCCTGAGGTGAGGCTATGATTAAACTTGACATTTAGGTGAGGTGCCAGTTCAATTTGTAGTTCATGTAGTAAACAGCTCGGGATGTCATCTGGTTCCATGGATGCTGTATTCTTAGCTTTGGAGAGTGTGTTTTATACCTGTGTGGCCATTATTACTAGAATTTGGCAATCTTCTGGTATTGAGATGGGCCATTTAGGGGGTGAGGGGGGTGAAGTTGGCACTGAATCATCTGCCAGGATACTGGCAATATTCTTGGCATCAGTATATTTAATGCCATTATGTTGTAGCCTAGAGCAGATCTGAGCATTGCCATTTAGATTCTTGACATAGTTATATAATGCCTTGCGGTTGTCTTTGGAATCTTTGGCAATTTTATTTTCGTAACTAGCTTTGGAGGATTTTACGAGGGATCTCAGCTTCTTACTGAGGCTGGTAAGGGAGTTTTTGCATCCTGGGATTTTCCTCTTTTCTGCAACAGTTTCTTCATTTTGTTGCAAAGTTTGTTTATGGCAGGGGTCCACCAGACTGGCTTCATTTTTTTGGAGGAGACATATATATGTGTGTGTGTGTGTGTGTGTGTGTGTGTGTGTGTGTGTGTGTGTGTGTGTGTGTGTGTGTGTGTGTACACACACACACACACACACACACACACACACACACACACACACACACACACTGCACTCTTGCATACCATGTCAGTGATGGCAATATTTGCACATTGTGTTGTGCCAAGGAGAAGGCAAGTATGACAAAGTATGACAAAAAAAATCTGAGATGTTAAGTAAAGATGTGATAGAAGAAGAAAGGAGGGCAGACAGGATGGGGAAGAGGATACAAGAGTAGTGAAGAAATGTGTATGGAAGGAAACATAGTGGGAGGGGGAGGGGAGACATGTTGCTAATGTGGGATGTGGCAAGCATGGTTTTTAACCAGTTTGTTCTTTTGTACACTTGCAGTTTGACTTGTTTGCAGCTGATGATCTGTTTGTTTTATCAATGCTTGTCATTTGTGTCCTGTTCCTTTTGGTGCAGAGTTCGCTTTTGCTGATTTGGGTAGATTGGCTATCTGGGGTCTGAACACATAGTCATATGCTGGTGAATGAAGCCTTTTACTCTGCTTCAGTGGTATGGGGTCCATCGGGTGGCAGGTATACCAATGCAGTAGTCTGGTGTGTTTCTCTTGTCATGGTTTGACAGGTGGTTGCATTCACAAGTAGTGTACCTGGACCATTGGCAAGCATTTGGCTATGAGTTTGGTGTGTGCAGCTGTGTTCATGGGAATCTAAGTGACATCTGTCCTATGAGATGAATGATTTGGATATTGTGTGCTGTAAAGCTTTCCTTTGGCCTGCAATGTTGCTGAAGCAGCATGTAGGTTGATGGACTGTGATTGTTTTTTTTTTCTTTCACCCCAGGTATTTGCTTCATGGTCCTTCCTGGCTGGGGTGTGTGATTTGCATGCTAGCGTGTGGAATGTTGAGTTTACAGCAATGGGGAAGATTGCATGTGTTGTTTCAATTGGCATGTAAGGGAGGCTGAATGTTTCCAGGACCTTCAAGGTTTCCATTCTGATTCCTGGGCCTTCTGGCTCCTATTGAGAGCCAGTTGGTTCCACGCATACACAGTGGGCTTCTCAAGCCACATGGAGAGCGCAGCACAAAATTTTGTTGCTCATATGAGCCTCTCAACTTTTTAAAGCAAAATATCTGGACAAATCCTTAAAGATAAGTGGAATAAAGACCCAAAATAGGGACAAATTAAAAAAAAAATTAAAAACCAAGAAGATATTTCTTATAAACTTAAAAGTTGATAGACTAACGGGTTTGTGTTAGCAAGAATTTTTTGGGGGGTGTAGGAAGGCTGAAACTCAAATGTCAGTCATTATTTTCTAACCTTAATCTTTAATGATTTACCACTAATTTGCCAGAAACCCCAAATTTATGGAAAACGGATAGGTTTCAAATCAGTGTCATGAGCCATTGTTTGTTCTCTAATTATTTAGAGAAACTTTTTGCACTTTTGTATTTTGAACTTGGGTTTAATGGCTAAAGTGTTATCTTACAGACACAAGGTACAGGGTTGGATTCTCACAGGGGTAATTGGCTAGGTTTAACATGACTCACAAGGCCAGTTAGCCTAGTACTAATCTATAAATTTGTGAATATGCAATGCTTGGCATTGGGTCTCAGGGGCACTCTGTTTTTTTTTTATGTTTGCTTACATTGTTCTTGTCTCATTGCAGGTGTTAGTGGCTCGGTGCATGACATGGCTGATGTCCCAACATTACTACACAGGTGGGTGGACATTGTGGCCCAGGTGGAGGGCCTTCTTCGAGAGATGCCAAGCAGTGAGACTATGGTGGAAGTAGCACAGGGCCAGGTCAGTCATAGCAGACAATAACCATCACAGAGCAGGCAGGCAGCCAGAGGCAAAAGAATGCATCAGTCACAGTCCAGCGAGGTGGTGGCAGTAGAGATCTCAACTGTGGACTCAGCACTTGCTGCTCCTACAGGTAATGCTCCATCAGTTAATATGGGGGGGTGGGTTAGTAGGTTTGGTGGGTAGGGGCGAGGGAGTCATAGACTGGGTGACAGGAGTAGCAGCTCAAATCCAGCAGCAGTGGATCTTGTGAGTGTTTGCTGGTCTTCAGAGTTTGCCGGGAAAGGGGCATTGGTTTGGGGAGCAGAATTCCGGTCAGGCAGTCCAGACATGGTTGGTAGTTTGTTGTCTATAGAGGAAGAGGCTGATCCTTGCTTGGAGGAGGTGCGGTAACATTTTGGTATGCGATCAGGTGATTAGGTGGCTATGCAGGTGCTGGAGCAAGGGAGTGCAGCAGTCTTCCTGACTCCACACATACCCTGTTCAGTAAAAGAGAAGATTTGAAAAGAGGGTATTTTGGCATTTTTGAATTAAATGACATGGACAGCATCCAACATTTGTTGGAAGCTGAGACAGCAAATGTTAAAGATCTCTTGGCAGCCTTAGTGGCCCTGGGTCAAAGACGGAGGGGGAAAATGTAGCCAAAAATGTGAGAGAATTGGGTGTTAGGATTTGTTTACTTTATAGCAGTATGGTTGGAGAAGGATAGTGCATTGGCCTCTCCACTCTTGGCTTATTTTTTGACAATACAGGAGGTGCAATGGCTACAGGCCGGCAATGCTTGGCTGTGCATGATCAGAGATTTCACAAGAGGAAGGCAGTTGATCAGTCCATGCATTGGGAGGTGAGACACCCTGACACATGCCTGGCTACTATGATGGACAGCTTCAGTGTGGGTGGCAAAGGAACCAAGATAGGGAAGGAGGTGTTGGAGTATGTTGGGCCTTCAATATGGGAAGATGTTCATGAGCGGCATGCAGATTCTTGCAAGCTTGCTCAAAGTGTGCAGGCATCCACCCAGCACTACTGTGTGGTAGGTGCAAAAGTAATTCGGTCAAGCAAGCATCATACTTTTCTGGGCAGAGCGGGTTAGTGGGGCCATTTATGGGGTTACAAGGGGTGCATGGTAGGGGTACTTTTCATGGCCAGAGAGGGGGGATTTTTCAAGGGGCAAGGGGATGATTTGGGAACACATACTCCTATTAAGGTGCATGTCTTATGAGACATGCTTCAGTAGTACCTGCAGGCAGCAGTAGATCGGGAATTGATTGAGGGTTTTTGAGGGGATTTTCTATTAAGTTTAAGCTGATGGGTGCTGGAAAAGTTGGAAAATATTTGAGATCAGTGCAGGGAGGGAGGATATTTTGGAGGCTTTGGTGGAGAAGGAATGACAGGAGGGTCAGTTATTAGGCCTGTTTGATACCCCTCTATTCACCAGTTGTAAAGTTTTGCCATTGGGGTTGGCACCTAAAAAGAAGCCAGGGGAATTTCAGCTGATCCACCATTTGTCTTACCCTGAGGGTAATTCTATCAATGACTTTATTTCTGTGGAGGAGGCTAAAATGAGTTATGCATGATTGGATGATGTGGTACAAGTCATTAGAAGGTTTAAAGATCCATGGTTGGTTAAGGTGGACATTGAATCTGCTTTTCATCTTCTACCAGTTTGGGAAGAGGATTGGCCGTTGTTGAGCATGGTGGTGGGAGGTAGGCTTTACTTTGACAAGGCTATACCAATGGGTAGTTTGGTAGCCTGTTCCACTTTTGAAAAGTTTAGCATGGCTCTACATTAGATCTAGCAGCAGTGAGTGGATAGTCAGATGGTGATACATTACTTGGATGAAGTTTTTTTGGTAGATGAGGGGAGTGAGGGACCTAAGGTAGCTATGCATGAGTTTTTTGGAATGTGTGAGCAACTAGGGGTCCTGTTGGCCACCCTGAAACTGGAGGGTCCGGTGAAGGCATTAGATTTTCTGTTATTGATGTTGGATGTGGAACATGGATTGTTTTGTTTGCCGGGAGCGAAGGTAACCGGATTAAAAGATAAGATAGTTTGGATGAAGGCTAGGGACAAGGCGCAGGTAAAGGATGTTATGGAACTCTTACTGCTTCTGAGTTTTGCCTGTTGGGTTATTTATCTGGGGCATACTTTTTGCAGGTCTGTAGCCTTTTTGTTGAAGGGAAAAAGTAAGCATTATTGGGAGTGAGAATTGGCAAATTGACTCATAAAGATTTAACTTTGTGGTTGCAGTTTTTAGAGCAATTTAATGGTGTCACCTTTTGGCAATTGGATTGGGTAGGGCAATGGGACTTACAGTTGTTCACTGATGTGGCAGGGGGCATTGGTATGGGAATGCTTTTTGTGGGTGAGTGGTTTGCACTACCTTGGCCAGCTGAGTGGCAGGATGAGTGATAGCAGGATGTTGCTTTCTTAGAGCTAATGATGATTTAGGTGGCATCTGTAGTGTGGCAGGAATGGTTGATAGGCAAGAAGGTAGTTTTTAATTCTGACAATATTGCAGTGGTGCAACATTTACAGGTTAAGATGGTTAAGTCTGAGCACTTATTGTTGGTGTTGCATAAGTTAGTTTTACAGAATTTGTTGATTAAGTTTTCCTTCACAGATGTGCATGTAGCCTGTGTTAGGAATGAGATTGCTGACAGCTTATCTCGCTTTCAGTTTTCCAGGTTTTGGCAGTTAGCTCCGATGGCAGCAGAGGAGCAAGTGGTGGTGCCTGATAAGGTGTGGCTAATTGGGTTACATTGATCAGGAGGTTGGTGGAACAGTCCTGGGAGGTGGACGCTGCCTGACATGTAAGAATAAGTGAGCGGGTGGAGGACACTGCTTATTCAGGAAGGGTGAGTAGTGGTATGCTGCCCTGATGGATGGTCAAGTGATGTTTTGATAATATGCAAAGAAAATGAAATTATGAATAATAAAGTTATGAAGCAATTGTTTTACATGTTTGACTCAATAAAGGTCGTCAAAAGTCTTTTGGTGTTTTGTCTGTTTATTAAAGTGGAACATGACAAATGATGTTTGCAACAGACAAATTTGTCACAGGACATCTTTAGTGGGGGGTAGATGAGTAGGTAAAAGAAGGTTAGGATAAGAAGGATTGGGCAGATGAGGCAGGCTGTATAGATGCAGGTAGGGTAAGGAAGGGTTAATTTCTGGAGGGATGGAGGGAGGACGTGAGGTAAGAATGGGGAAGGACTTAGGGTAATTTTGAGTATTGGGAGCTGGTTGGGGAGCACATTTTGGCATGATCTTGTTACGTACCCAGCCCTCCCATGTTTCTTGAGTTATTATGATTGTTTTAGTTGGGAGGGGTGTGTGGAGCGAGAAGAGGGGCAGGCTTGTTCTTCTTCTGTCCCCCCCCCCCCCGGTGTGCATTTTGCAGTAAGGAAGTCTGGAGTGGTGAAACTGAGTGGTTGTATGTTGCTTGCACCTGGTGGTTTTGTATGGAAGTGAGGATTTGGGATGAAGGTGAATGGCTGGATGCTGCCTGACATGTAAGAATAAGTGAGCAGGTGGAGGACACTGCTTATTCAGGAAGGATGTGTGGTGGTAAGCTGCCCTGACAGATGGTCAGGTGATGTTTTGATGATATGCAAAGAAAATGAAGTTATGAATAATAAAGTTATGTTGCAATTGTTTTACATGTTTGACTCAATAAAGGTTGTCAAAGGTCTTTCAGTGTTTGTCTATGTATTAAAATGGAATGTGTCAATAACATTTTAAGACATAAACCCATGAAATTCTGTCTCACATTATCATGTATCAAATCTGTGTACTACACCCAAATGTAATTTAAACAGGTGCAAGGCAATATCACAAGAGCCAATGTTTCTTGTTGATACTAATCACATTATTTTGCATTTGGCTGTGGAAAAGCCTGCTGGTGTGCCTTGTCTTTAAGGTGCAACAAAAGGAATCTGACTAAAAATCAATAAAATGTGACTGTTCCTTTTCAGAACCACCCATCTAAATGAGGCAGTCTCAAGTACTGGTTAAGCCACAAATGAACCAGACTGTAACTTACATCTCTACGTAAATTTTGCAGGATTGCTATTCTCTCTAGCAGGGATAAATGAATAGGCTATGTATGGAAAATGCTTACTGATAAAAAGATTCACCTTTGCCTGGTATGCCAAGGCTTCATTACATGTAACATGACCTGTTTAGTCCGTATCAGTGAAAGGTAATAGTTTACCTCCATCATTTCTGAGTAAAATGATAAGTGATCCTATCCTTAACATTATAAACTAGTAAACCAGCTCTCCATTCTCCAGGGGGAAAGGGCAATATTTACTAAGACTACCCCAGTACAATTTATATAATTTAACAAGTTCATGAAACATGCCAGCAACAAGATTGAATACATCATGTCCAATGCAACAGAATTATCAATATACAGTATTTTTCCATTATTTTTTCCAAATTATTATTATTGTAACATTAAGTCAATGAAATTGTTTTACCCTTCCTTCCCCCGTGAAATACATAGTGCAAGCAGAGTTCATCGTTACATATTACAGCAACAGTTAAAATCTGCAAAGCATTTTTTCTATAAATTCCACTTTTGACAGAGCTGTCATCCCCTTACCCCTCCCCTGTAGATAAAGTTTAAGATGCAGGGATGTTAAGGGGACATTCCCCCACTTACAAAGATAATTATTACAAATATACTTTGCCATTTTGATCATGGATGTGTGTCCCAAAGTACTGGAACTTCATTCTAAAAGTCACACAACTGACACAAAGATTCAGTTTTTAAATGATTTTATGTGTGTGAGCTTAAATATAGTAAAATTGTGCTTGATATAGTTAAGGTATCATACTCTATTTTGGCATGTTTCTTACCCCAAATGAACTATACTATGATTGTGAACACTGACAGAATACCCTTAGACTCTGACAGAATGCAGAATACACAAATTTGATAAAAGGTATGGAAAAGTCAGAAGTACATTCATTTTCAAAGTGTTGATCCACCCCCTTGCAGATAGAGATCACTCTACAACCATTTAGCCAAGTCCAATTACATTTTTTAAACTTTATTTACATTTTATCTGAACAGAGACCATGATTATTTAGAAATTAACAGACCCAGGTAATTGAAGCATGTAATGTACATTCCTGTCCACTCTCAACAGTCGCTCACTCATCATTTCTCCCAATGACAGGGATCAGCACTTTCTTGTTAACATTATAGTCGTAACTGGATTATGAGTTATAAAGACTTTCTCTGGATGTCTGTGCAGAACAAACACATCATCTGTGTAATATAACAGTTTAATTACTCCGGCTTCATGGTGTATCTTATGAATATCAGCGTTATTTCTGTGTTATGTAACAATGCCTCTAATGTGAGTTACTCAAAAGAGGTTCCATTGAGCATATTGAAAAGAAAAAATAAAGTATAGTTATACCTGATTTTTGCCAAAGGCATAAAGAATAGAAAATGATCGTATTTTGGAAATTATGAGTAAATTCAATAACCCATAGAGTGATCATAAGAAAATCTCATCAAATTTTATTAAAGGCATTCTTAGCATGTCTGTCAAAAAAATCAGAAACATCTTCAACTGGTGATCTGAAAAGTATTAAGGGATAATCTTAACTGTGAAAAACAGTCCCTGGACCAAGGGAATAAAGATATTTCATAAAACTGAATCCGTTACAATGCCAAAGCAAAATGGGTACCAGGAAAAAAAAGCTACTCAACGACAAGAATACATTTTAGGGCTTTTGTTCCTTCTACTTCTAGAACTTCATCAGAAATAATTCTTGTTATAGTGCATTAATTTAAATAATGGAAAACACATGCATCATATTATTAATTAACAAATCACAGACTCTCTTGTTTGAAATGTTACGTGAAAAATGAATAACAAATACACTTCAATTAAACAACCATTATTGTAAAAAATAGTAATAAGCTAAAATGAACATCACAAATACAAAAAATGAATAAATAAAAACAATGTTAAATAACTTTATACTTTAGTAAACTCTTTACTGAAATGGCCTCATTAAGTCCCGGAGCCACACAATCACATAAAATCACTAGTCATTTCAATTCAAGAAACTCTAAATAGTTATTAAATTGATCAATAAAAGACAATTGATTAACTTTTTCTACAAAAAAATGTAAATTTACAGAAATCAGAGCAATTCATACTGTGCCTTGGTAGTGCATTATTGATAGCAGATACATTTTCACCAATCTCACAACCCAATTTCCTAGTTGTCTTCCCTATATAAAAAAAATTGCAGTTGCAGCAGCTAGCCAAATAAACTATGCCTTCGCTTATCATTCTTCAAATGTTCTAACAAAAACTTTATGTTCTTTTTTTTGTTAATAAACTTTGGTTCATGTCCAACAATATTGGTTAAGACTTCAATACCAAGTATCACCTTCCAATTCTGTTCAGTGATGTTCTTAACTCTACATCCCTCAATAGGAACTGGGAAAGCAAACGTGTTTTCAATGTTTTAATGTTTTTTATATATATATATATATATATATATATATATATATATATTATATATTATATATATATATATATATATATATATATATATATATATATATATATATATATATATATATTTATATTGGACACCCTTTGAATGACACTCAAAACTATGTTAGTCATAGAAATCACTAACCATTTGTTTGTACAGTGGTGTCATTCTTGATGAAGGCAGAATGCTGCTCAAGGCTAGATTCAAGACTGTCTAGAGCACATATTCTAAGAGCTCCGTCATGTCTCTCTTCATGTAGTCCAGGGAGGCATGCCACAAGTTCTCAAGTCATTTACACCTACATGCATATGACTGTTTTATCTATCTAGCTATGTATATATATATATATATATATATATATATATATATATATATATATATATATATATATATATATGGATCTACTTTCATTGAAAGAAAGTACAATCCGCTGAATTTAACTTACATGAGCTTCATCCACCAAAACTGCACTTAAACAAGCCAACGGACTGCCAAATTTCTTTCATAGGGAAAGGAACCACTTGACCACTATGGAAACCAAATAAAATGGAAAACAACTAAACCCACTAAAGTGGGGGGGCTTCACCCCCACACCCCCCTACTTAAATATACCAACTCCGAGATCGCACTACATGGAGGAGAGGGCACAGTTCACAATGGTGGTCAAGTGGTTCCTTTCCCTGTGAAAGGAATTTGGCAGTCCATTGGCTCATTTAAGTGCAGTTTTGGTGGATGATGCTAAGGTAAGTTAAATTCAGTGGATTGTACTCTTGTTCAATGAAAGTAGAGCCATATATATATATATATATATATATATATATATATATATATATATATTATATATATATATATATATATATACATATACATATACATCAGCATTTATTTATTTATTTAATTTATTTATTTAACATTTGTTAACCAGGAAACTCCGACTTGGAACAAGCCAGTTTTCAGCAGAGGCCCAGGGAGAAATGCTCCAGATGCATGTCTTTGTCACGTGGGGGGAAACCGGGGCACCCGGAGAAAACTCACACGAATGCAGGGAGGACATACAGACTCTGCACAGAAGGCACCCTGCTGAGAATTGAACCCAAGAACCGCTTGCTGTGAGGTGACCAAGTTCACAGATGACTGCAAACTGGGAGCCATAATCGACTCTCCAACCGACACAAGCATCCTACAAAAGGGCCTCATAGAAACAGACAACTGGTGCCAGAGCCATGGCCTCAAGCTAAACACCAAAAAGTGTATAGTCATCCCCTTTGGCAAAAATAAAGTGCCCACAAATTACCACATAGGTGGTAATCCATTAAGTACGGAAGAAGTAATTAGGGACCTGGGGACACAAGTTGATAGCAATCTCTCATTTGACAACCACGTGGCCAAAGTGGTTAGAAAAACATTTCATATAGCCCACCTAATCATGAAGGGATTCACATCTAGATCAGGGGAGGTCATCGTGCCTCTTTACTCATCCCTCATCAGGCCCATAATTGAGTACAATGCCCCTTTTGGGATGTACCTTACCAGACACCTGCAGCAACTGGAAAGACCCCAAAAGTACCTCATCAAGAGGATCAAAGGGCTCAAACAGATGCCATATGCTGCCCGGTTAAAGAAACTCCAGCTCTACTCAGTGGCATACCACCTGCTCAGAGGCGATCTGTGCCTGACTTATAAAGCCATGTCCAACCTGGAATTAATGGACATGCTGCACCTCAGAAAACCCAAATCCCATCGAGCTATGCACTTGAGAGACTTGAACCTCAGCACTGAAATAAATAGGACATGCTGGAGGGACAGATTCATAACCCAGAGGCTCCCTTCAGCCTGGAATAAAATCCCAGTCCAGGTTAGGCAGAGACCCTCATTGACTCTCTTCAAGAGGAATCTTGATGAATGGATGGGAGATCGTAGGTTTACCCCGGGTATCACTTCTGTGTCACTGTTAGAGGCACAGTATACTAACCTTGAAAAAGGGCATAGCAAAATTCATTTAAAATGGGTGGCGAAAGCCAAACACACTCTGGCTAGGCTTATAAATGCCCTAGGGCAGATAGCCTAGTATGAACCTATGAACCTATGAAATAGGTTTGCTGTAATGTATAGAGAGTGTAAGGAGGAAGTAATAATATTTGATAGACACATTTTTTTTTATTCTGCACTCCTTATTTCACCCAAGTGATTTTTCTCATCTCAGGTATTTAACATAGTAAAGGATTTTAAGAATCACTGTATCATTATTATCGAGGAGATGCTGTTTTAGACCCAAAGATAGTTTGTCTAAAACCGACACAGATAATTGCAACAATTCTCTGGCATCTCTTGACCTTTGTATTGAATATGACATAGTTGACCCACCTATATTTGATGAACAAAACTTTAGAAATGTTACATATTTCTCACCTTGTCACATAACTTGGTTGTAACTAGATTTCCTTCAATTGTCAAGCCACATTGATTGCTTATGCAGTCAACAATATAACTAGAGAACCAAGATTTTTCTGAGTCCTCTCTAAAATCTCATTACATCTTAATTGGGATAATTTTACTCACAAAAAAATATCCTTTCTTTTGTGCAGTCTCTTAATTCTACCCTATTTGAGATGGAGGACATCAAAGAAGAAATATATGCACTATTTTATGTACCCAAGGATTCATTAAGCTGAAATTTCCATGCAGGAACAGTGTAGCCATTCCTGTATGGAATATAGCCGCTGAGCGATCCAGCAAACAGCTGATCTGACGTGCACGAGTATGCCTACACTGTTCCTGCATGGATATGGCTGCAGAATGCTAATTACCTCATTTGCTAGTGAAAACCATGCAAATGAGTTGAATTAGTGATTCATCAAGCAACCAGGTGTCCATGCAAGAACAGTGTTATTTACAGAAATGTATTCAGTTAATAACCGAATACATTTCTGCAAATAGCAAAATGGAGGCATGACAGCTCTCAAAAAAGCATGTATTACAGTGGTTAGGCATGACAATGGCCAAATATATGGTGATTGGCATGGAAAACTGTTTCTTTTTTATAAAAATCAAACTTTTTTTTTGGCAGATCTCGGCCATTTATGCATAGGGCAGTGGCACACAAATGAGATCGGGCGGAAAATATATATAAAAAAAAGCTGAAAACTCAATTTTAAAGGAGATCTGCCTTGTGCCCTTATAGTCTATGGCATGCAGAATGAAAACAATACCAGGGAATAGTGGCTTTCAAGGGGAAAGACTCTGTGTAAATGCAGTGACTATAGAATAAACTCTTCTAAGTCCAAAGTGCACCTAACCGTGTCGGTGCTCTTACACAATGGTGTAACTAGAAGGAGCAACAGACATGAAAAGGGGGTGTGTAAGGCATGTTGTAAGCACATTGGAGCCCTAAGGTACAGAGATAATCTTAGCTAACACAGCTAAGCAAGGGAGTGTGTCTGAGGCTGCATTGACTTATTCCATGAACTGAGGAGTGTGTTCACGCCCAGAGGATGGCCATTTCTTACTGTTTACATCAGCTAAATGGGTTTGTGTGGCACACAGTTAAAACAAAACAGACAAACCCCCCCCCTGGAAATAGCAGGACTGTTTACATTTGGGCATTGGGTTTGTGCGGCGCACCTCGGGGCTTAAAAGGGGAGGAAATGGGAAAAGGAAAAAGAAAAAATAAGGAAAATAGCAGAATTAAAGCAATCAAGTACAAATAACAAAGCTGGCAGGTGGAATGCATCATAGTCAACCAATCATACAGACAGCATCTGCAGCACAGCAGTATAAAGTATAGAAATACCTTACAGTCTAGTTTTTCCCACAAACTCTGCACCATTGGTGTACACATGCAGGGGAATTTTAACTGGAAAAATGTTAGAGGCTGCCATTGCTTTGATCCATCTGTATGTGTTAGAGGCTGATGGCGGATAGGAGGATAATGCTGACAACTGCCACAGACCAATGAGAAGGAGAAGAGTGTTCAGACCCAGGGTAACTTACCAGGAGCTACATGATCTGGAGATAGAGACATACTTCAGCAAATCACTGAGCTGTGCTGGCCTCAACTCGGACCTAGAAGCAACAGAGGGGAACCCATCCCAGTGAATACCAAGGTATGTGTAGCCTTAAGAATTCTAGCTACAAGTACTTTCTAAAGACCTACTGGTGACATCATGGAGGTCTTACAGGTATCTGCATCAAGGATACCCCACCAGTTCCTGGATGTCATGCTAGCACATGCTGGTGAGCACATTTACTTCCCCAACACCCATTAGGAGAGGACTAGCAATATGCATCTCTATAGGGTGCAATAGACTGCAGGCACATCCACATCAAAGCACCATCCGGTGAACAGGGTAGGGTCTACATAAACTGCAAGGGATTCCCCTCCATCAACTGTCAGGTTGTGTGCAATGAAAAGTACAAAATGGGATGAAAATAAGTAGTGCCAGAACACAATCTACACAGGAGTCCACTGGGGAACAAATTCCACACATTCACATCATCACATACAATGGGCCAGAACCTAGCCACAAGCTTCCTGAGTAAATCCAAAAAAGTAGAAAATTTAGACACAAAAAGCAATCTATCATCCTTGTCCCCCATTCTAACCTGTCCTAATGTTGTTCTCCTACAAGTGTCCCCAAAACTATGTGTGCCCATAACTTTATTTTCAGCTTTGCCCAAACAATTCAATGTGTATCCTCTATTAAAAAGCCTTTGTCTGACCTTAAAAATTCTCCTTCAACCAATGATTTGTCATAAGTATTATTAAAAATGCACTTATATTCTCCATATGGAAATGATGTTAAAAGGTGTGGTGGATGCATACTATCAGCTGACAAAAAGTTGTTAGCGGCCGTTCTTTTTGTGAAGGGCCTAAATTGTACCTTGTTGTCTGATGCAAAAAACTCAACATCCAAAAATTGAATGCTAACCTCACTAAGCTTGAACGTGAATCCCAAATCCCATGGATTCTTGCTAACTTGATCCATAAATTTCCTGAACTCAGCTGTGTCATCCTCACAAATGAAAAACAAATTATCTATAAATCTTTTGCATATGATGACATGTTGAATGAAAAAATCCATGTTATACATAAACACCTTTTCAAAATGATTCATAAACAAAATGGCATACACTAGGGGAGTATGAAGCCCCCATTGCAGTCCCCTCTTTTTGTAAAAAATATTGTTTGCCAAATTTGAAACAATTGTGTGTGAGGGAGAACTGTAAAAGTTGTAATAAATAACTTGTTCATGGGCCTTCCCCAACATAATTTTAATAGCCTCTAACCCCCAAATATTCCTGATGTTCATGTATAAAGCCTTCACATCCACACATGCCCAATAGAAATTTCTTTTCCAGTGCCTTCCACCTATAAGATCACATAGTTCTTTAGTATTCTTAATATGAGAAGTGACCTTAGAAAGGTGTCCCTTTAATTGACGGTCCAAAAAAATACCCACATTTTGCAAATATGACCGTCTCTCTGAAACTATAGGCCTACCAGGGAGGAGTCTGTAGGGACTTGTGTATTTTGGCAATGATGAAAAACACCGCATCTTTGGGATTCCTTACGTGCAGTTTCTTGATGTCAGTAAAGCCCAATCTCTTACTCCTTTCTAAGAGTTCAAGTAAACTTGCATTGTATTCCAAGACTGGATTACACCACAATTTTTCATACACAGATGCATCAGGAAGCAAATTTTCAGCTATTTCATCATATTTAGTTTTAGAAAAAATCACCCAGTTGCCTCCTTTATGCACTTGAGTAAACACATAATTATTATTCATGTCCATCAAATTCTGTAGGGCCATCCATTTATTTCTACTTATAATTCATGAAATTCTTCCTACTTTTACTATACTCTCCAGTTGTTTGTATAAAGTGTTCTCAAATGTACAAATAGCTGTAGATAATTTGGGAGGCATAAAATTACTGATACAAGGAAAAATACGTAGCTGAAACTTGTCATATTCTGTGAAAAATACAGGCCCAACAGACCCATGCTCCAAGTCATCACCTTCCACTATTTCATCCACCATATCAAACATTTCATTGTCATAAATAGACAAATTTAAGAGTGAATCATCCAAACTAATCTCATCATCACACATTGCTTGATTAGTATGACAAAAAGACTAATTTACCTTTTTATTGCTGAAAAATACCTTCAAGTGCAGCTTCCTACAAAATCTGCTGACCTCCAAAATGAGGTCTGCCAAACTTGGAAACTTAGTGAGAACAAATTTCATTCCCTTGGCAAAAACAGATTCCATATCAGCATTTAAAACAAGATCAGACAAATTAATAACTTTAAATTCATTTGCCAAACCTTCCTCGGTGTCACCTGTTGGAAATTGCTGGTCACTCACATTGTCCAAAAGTCCTGGACCAACTTGGTGAAAAGTTATAGCTACATTGACACCACGACTATTGGTTCTTTTTCTACCAGTGCTTTTACTAAAACCGTTATCCTGCCATCTCTTTGACCATGGCCATTGGTTTGTTGAGAACCAGAACGCTGCTTTTGTCCATTCACACCTTCCATGTTCAGACTCTCAAATGACACACTCTTCCTGCTAGACATCATATCCACCAAAGAAATCAAAGAGTCTCGTGCATCCTGAGAGTTGCCTTACGCCTGGACTCTGGATTGTCTTCTTCTCCTAGGTTTTCTCTGCCAAGAAAATATAACATTATTTCTATACTCAATGTCCTGGTCCAATTTTCTTTTCTTACAGGCAAAACCCCCCTCTTCTACCTTAACCCTTCACATTTCCTCAAGTAACATACCCACCAATGAATCTTGCAGTTGCAGGATTTCACCCTGTACCTTTTCCTGCTGTTGTTTATTCCTCTTAATGAGGACTTTCAACCAACTCAATTTGCAAGCCAAGGAGAGGGTTTTCCACTCCTCCAACAGATTGGTTTCATCATCAGAAAACTCAAAAGCAGGTAACCGATCTATTCTGAGTACTCTCAGGGTAATGGCCAGACTGATCTATTTCTCAAGCAACCTAATGTCATAGCATAAGATTACCTCTCTAGTGAGTAGCTTTTCTAACTGAAAGAATTCAGCATCATGTTTGCCCACTTTCCCCAGGGACCACAGATCTCTGGAGGCCAGTCTGTTTTCCCTCTCCTTCCAAAAATCTGCCAATGAAGAATGATGTTCAGCCTGTGCCCCAGCCATAGCAAAGCCTACCATAACAGCCCGAAAATTCACTATAAAAAACTCCAAATGAACCAAACACAAGAAAAAGTACAAAACAGGCTGAAAATAACTAGTGCCAGAGCACAATCCACACAGGAGTTCAAAAATAGGTGTTCCAGGATTTATTGGTGCTTACTGATACCTTGGCTAACAAGCCTTCGAAAGGAATACATCAAACACCAAACCACCTCCATTTATACCAAAACTTGATTACTTCATTACACAATTATTTTAATTAACTTCACATAATTGATGTAAGAGAACAAAAACATGGGAACAAGCACAGGAAAAAAAAAAACACAGGAAAAATAATCTAATAAAAAGATGTACAATGGTTAAGACTGCTACAATTTGAATAATATTAATATTTAATTCTTGATTTAATCCTTTTGGAGACAGGGAACCATGATTAATTATAAACTTATTCTCCAGCTATTATCAATTTTTTAAGATAATCATCTCCCTGTTTGCACAAGGGCTGGAACAACTATTTGTGGACTCATGTGTGGATTGTGTTCTGGCACTACTTATTTTCAACTCGTTTTGAACTTTTTATTGTGTTTGGTTTGTTGGGAGTTTTTTGCAGGTTGTATGCAATGCCCAGGGCATTATCATGAATGTGTGTGCTGGAAAAGCTGGAAGCTATCATGACTCCCACATCTGGCATTCATCACAGCTGTACCAGGCGTTTGCCAGTGGGTGCATCCCATATGGCCATCTGGTGGGGGATGCTGGCTATGCATTGGAGCCGTGGATGATGACAACCATCAGAAATGCACACACATCCACACAAGAATGCCATAATGAGGCACACGCACATACCAGGATCATTATACAGCATGTGTTTGGGATGCTAAAGTCACAATTCCATTGCTTTGACATATCTGGTGGAGCCTTGCACTACTCTCCAGCCACATCTGCACACATGTTCATAATATGTGCCATGCTACACAATATGATCCTGCAAAAACAGCTACAGTAGGAACAGCACAAGGAAAGGCAACACAGCCTATTACCATTGGCAAGATCCCCACAGGTACAGAGGGACTCAAAGGAGGAGCCCCCTAAGCCTACTTCTGGAGGCATACAGAGGCATGCCCAGTATGCTCAAGCCTTGGCAAAGAAGCAATGCATAGCACACACACTGACACTGTATGGACCCCAGAGACTGACACCTCTCTCTGACTTGCACACACAATAAAATGGATGACACACACATCACATTACCTGTAGCGTACCATGTATAGGCAGTGTACTGTGTGCATCCAACACAGGCATCCCTCAAGCACTGTTCTCACAACTGCCACAAGCACAAGGTAAGTCAGTCTTCTTGACAATAAATTAATGGATTAGTATGTTTTGCTAGCATATCTATGGTAATGCTGCATACATGCAAGGGAATGGAGTGGCCTACTGGGATAGCAGCACACAACTGACAGCTATGTGGGACACCAGGAAATGTCTGGCCAAAACTGGTCTCCACACATTATGCAGTGATACTCAAGGTGGCAAATCCCACTGCAGTATATGTGTGTGGATAACTAACTGGGAAGGGCATAGATCATAGGCATGGATGCCATGCTGGTGTCCCATAACCACCCCTCACACCCACACAGCAAGTCAGCTGTAGAAAACCACAGGAAAATGTCTGGTAAAGGCACACAAATTATGGCAATTTTGAATTACCCCCATATAGAGTCACACAGTGATAGAACAGCAAGACCCGTATTTGCAGTAAGGCTATGAAGGGTAAGAAGTCTGAAACTCAAATGCATGCTAGCACAGTCTGACCTGGGCTCTTTACGTATATGCCTCTAATCCCCAAGACAAGGCACAATAGTATGGTAAATGGAACCAAAATGTAAAGCAAATATCAGCACAGTCTGTACAAATGTGTACAGTTGACAGGTGTGCCCCCCATATACCCACACAAATGCAGTAACATGTATGTTTCCAGGGAAATAGCAGCATAGCACACATTGTCAGGGCTGTACCAATACACATTAAAACATTTTGCCTGTCCACAATATGCAGGGGCCAATGAGCTATGTATGGTTAATACTGTCTGGATCTGGCCAGTACATTCTCCTGGCAGTCATTTTGTAGTTCCCTAGGTACAGTGTTGCCTTTGACAGGGCCATGTGCAGATAACTGCTATGCCAACTATTATGCATTTCAGTGGCACCCACTGCTCTGCCACTTACATACCTGGACGTCACAGTGCTATGTGGAATATACTACACATATTAGTGACATCTTCAAGGATGTGTAGCAGAGGTGCCAAGGCTTTTGTGCATATGTGTTTTTTGGTACTGTTGCCAGTGGTCATACTCAACAATCCTTCTTTTCTTATGTTTGCTTTTACATATAATGGACATGCCTGCACAGTTGAATGCAATCTCTACCCACACCCATAACTCCCAACCTCTGACAGCAAGATGTCTGGAAAAGGGCAGAAATAAAAGTGGAACAAAGTCACAATGATAGGCATGTGTTGTAAATATCACCCTTACATACTGAGAAAGTTGGTAGAGTGAGGGGTTTGTAGTAGCGGAAATTGTCTGGAGGTCATCTAGTCTGAAACAGTAATGTCTGTCATTATTTTGAAACATCACTCTTCAATTATATTTTGGGTGGCCACGGTGGTGCAGTGGTTAGCATTGTTGCTTCACAGCAAGAGGTTCTCCGGTTCGATACTTGGCTGGGGTGCCTTCTGTGCAGAGTCTGCATGTCCTCCCTGTGGTCATGTGGGTTTCCTCCGGGTGATCCGGTTTCCTCCCACATCCCAAAGACATGCAATAGGTGGATTGGACACTCTAAATTGACCCTAGGTGTGAGTGCTTGTGTGTGTGTGCCTTCTGTGGAAGCTTGGGTGCCAGGCTGGCAACTCGACACTGTAAAAGTCCACTGCCAATCATGAGCGGACAGGTGATCCACTGTGGTGACCCCTAACTGGGAAAAGCCAAAAGAAGTAGAAGAAGAAGACTCTTCAATTATATTTAAATAACTTGCCACAAAAGCACAAGTTTACGTAGAAAGGATGAAACCTCTAGCCAAACACCTTGACAGCCTACCAAAAAATGTACACATGAAAGGTATGACCACACAAGGATATGACATCTCAGCTTAGAAAGATACCACACAAGAAGGAGATCCCCAGCCAATATATCACCAGGTTGCTGGACTGTTTACACAGCTGTGTCATTACTAAACTGGCTGTAGCCACACCTCACAAATGGCCTTGTTGGGCAAGAATTTACATAGTTGCCCTCATAATATTGGTCTATGCATCATACAACTAGTATTCCTCTAGTAAAGCACTGTGGTGATCTGAGGATGTCTGGCACTATGTAATGACACAACAGATTGCTGTTTCAGACTACAGATATGTTAGAAAATATCTGCTAAACAAAACAAGTACCCTGAGGAAAGTCATGTGTACTCCTGAGAGGTATGGCTGTAGCACACAAAACCCTGGACTGGAGTACACCTATCTCTGGAATAGAGCCCCACTCTAGCTCTAGAAGGTCACACTGGGCATGCTTCTTCACTTAGAGAATCACAGGACATGTTGGAACCCAGATTAGAATGTATGACTGTATTGTGTATATATGTCTGTGCATACAGACAGCTATGTACACCTCAACTGTCCCCACACACACACATCAGACAGGATTACCCTCAGGTATCTGTAGATGGCCCATATGTAATATATCTATATCTGTTGTGTGAGATACACACACATATACGTGGGCAACAGATAACATATGTCAAGCATACACACACACATAGACGTGGAGAACTGAGAGATAGACAGTTTGAGAGACATGGGGGACACAGACAGAATGAGTCACACACAAGGATAAAATGACTGGCATACAGTGATGTCTTGCTGTGGACAGTGGCATACCAGCTGTAAACAATTGCACATGCCAGCATAAAAGGTGATCCCCATTGTGTAACAGTACCTGCATGTGTGTTTGTGTGTGTGTGTGTGTGTGTGTGTGTGTGTGTGTGTGTGTGTGTGTGTGTGTGTGTGTGTGTGTGTGTGCGTGCGTGTGTCTGTAGGTCTAAGTATTAGGAGACTCTTCCCAGTCAGTACACTTCACATTGCCCTACTTTACAAGATCTGCTGCTGTCATTTACCTTAGAAATACCATTGGACACCGATCACCCCTATAAGCTCTGTAGCTCGTGCAATAACTGCGTAACACTATGGTACAAATAACAAGATAGGTAGGGGTTCAAATTTTAATACTGGCAACCATGTGTGTGTGTGTGTGTGTGTGTGTGTGTGTGTGTGTGTGTGTGTGTGTGTGTGTGTGTGTGTGTGTGAGTTGTGTATGCGAGAAGGAGTGTTTGTTTGTAGGTGAAACAGTTTTAGGCCATTCCCACCCACACTTTCCAGTGCCCCACTTTATCAGTCCTGCTAATGTCATTCCCCTTATCGGCACCTTTGGCCAGATGTCAGTCCAGTAATCT
The DNA here is from genome assembly GCF_019279795.1 of Protopterus annectens. Lineage (NCBI taxonomy): Eukaryota > Metazoa > Chordata > Ceratodontiformes > Protopteridae > Protopterus > Protopterus annectens. The sequence continues at coordinate 39,802,582 of NC_056740.1, read as the reverse complement.
CTGTAGCATGTGTGATAACTGCGTCATAACACTATAGTACAAATCACTAGCTAAACAGAGGTTCTAATCTCAGATCTGGCAAATGAGTGTGTGTGTAGATTTGTAAGAAAAAGTATTTTGAAAAGTATTCCACCCACTACCCTACTTTATCACTCCTGCTGATGTCATTCCCCTTATCAGCACCTTTTGCCAGTTTTCAACCCAGTAAACTCTGTCGTGTGTAATAACTGTGTAACACTATAGTACAAATAACGAAATAGGCAGGGTTTCTACTCTCAAATCTTGCAAATGTGTGTGTGGGTGTATAAGTGTGTATGTTTGTAAGAAGAAGTATTTTGATAGGTTTCCCACCCACTGCTCTACTTTATCAGTCTTGCTGATGTAATTCCCCTTATCAGCACCTTTTGGCAGTTGTCAGCCCAGTAAGTTCTGTAGCACGTGTGGTAACTGTGTAACACTATAATACAAATAACTAAATAGGCAGGGATTCTACTCTCAGATCTGGCAAATGTGTGTGTGTGTGTGTGTGTGTGTGTGTGTGTGTGTGTGTGTGTGTGTGTGTGTGAGAGTATGTGCGTATGTTTGGAGGAAGAAGTATTTTGATAAGTTTATCATCCACTGGCCTACTTTATCAGTCATGCTGATGTCATTTGCTTTATCAGCACCTTCGGCCAGTTGTCATCCCAGTAAGCTCTGTAGTACATTCAATAACTGTGTAACACTATAGTACAAATAACTAAATAGGCAGGGGTTCTTTTCTCAGATCTGGCAAATGTGTGTGTGGGTGTATAAGTGTGTGTGTGGAAGTTTGTCTACTGGCCTACTTTATTAGTCATGCTGATGTCACTCTCCTTATAGGTTCATAGGTGTGTACTAGGCTAATAGCCCTGGAGGCATTATGAGCCTATCCCATAGAAGAGCCCTGCCATTGTGCCTCCCAACATTAGTTCCTAGTGCCTCCATCAAGTAAAGTCACTGGAGTGATCCTTGGGGTGAACTTTCTATTACCCATCTACTCATCAAGATCTCTCTGGAACAAGGTCATCTAGCCACTTTGCTAGACATGTATGTGAAGTTTATTCCAGGGCATGTGCAGTCTCTGGGCGAGAAACCTGTCCCTGCAGCATGTTGTGTTGATTGTGGTAAAGAGATTGGTGTCCCTGCAGTGTGTGGTCCAGTGGGATTAGGATATCTTTAGATGTAGCATTTCTAAAAGAGCTGGGTCAGACATAGCTTTACAAGTCAAGCAGAGATCACCTCTAAGTTGGTGATATGAGACAGAGAATAGCTGGAGTCTTTTGAGTCTGTCTGTTTAGGACATGTGTTTAATGCCTAATATCCTCTTTGTGAGGTACTTCTGTAGCCTCTGCAGCTGCTGCAGGTGTCTAGTGAGGTACATGCCAAATGGGCCATTGTACTTGATTGGGCTAATGAGGGAAGAATACACAGAGACAATGACCTTTTTCTTCCTGGATGCAAAACCCTTGGTAATGAGATGTGCCACATAGAAGGATTTCCTGAACACAGTGGCAATGTGGTGGTTAAAGGAGAGGTTGCTGTCAACCTGTATCCCCAGATCTCTTGTAATGCCTACAGTGTTCAGTGGGCTCTCATCGATGTGGTACTTACTGGGAAATGAGTTTTTACCAAAGGGGCTGATGATGCATTGTGTGGTGTTAAGCTTCAGGCCATGGTTTCCACAAAAGTCAGTGGTCTCAGTGAGGCCTTTCTGTAAGATGTCTGCATCACTTGTGGAGTTAATTATGGTGCCCAGCTTACAGTTGTCTGTGACCTTGGTCAGCCAGAGTTCCTTTGTGTTGCCTGGACTCTTAAAAAGTAGATGCTGAGCAGGAGAGTACGCAGCAGTGATTCTTGTGGGACACCACTCATGACTGGTTAGCAGTCTGACTTGGAGCTCACAACTTTCAAACTGCATGTTCTGTGAGACAATTTGCAAGCCCCCCAGTGATATAGGGGTTGATGCTTAGTTTGGTGGGTTCATCAATAATTCCTGACTTAGGAATGGTATCAAGTGCCTTGGCCAGATAGATGTAGGCTGTATGCAGTGCCTTACTGTCATACACAGCCCTGGTGACTGACTCAAAGAAGTCAACCAGGTTGAGCAGGCATAATCTCCCGTTCACAAAGCCAAACTGTGTGGGGTCCAGAGTTAGGAGATTACCTATATGTTTGTTGATCAGATCCTTAATGATGTGCTCCATAGCTGTACATATCAGACTCATCAGGCTAATGGGCTGATAATTCCCAGGGTCTGTAGTTACTACACCTCTATGGAGAGGGATGACTGTAGCAGTGTGCCATAGGTTCATAGATTCATAGGTTGGTACTAGGCTATCAGCCCTAGGGGCTATAAAAGCCTAGCCATAACAATTCCCTGGCTATTTCTTCCCACACTATTTACTTCCCTGGACCCCTGTCTAGCAGGGTGACTGATGTGATCCCCGGGGTGAATTTCCTTTCTCCCATCCAATCATCAAGGTTCCTTTTGAAGAGGTCCAAAGAGGCACTCTGCTTGACATGTATGGGCAGGCTATTCCAGAGTCTGGGGAGTCTCTGGGTCAGGAACCTATCCCTCCAGCATGTTTTGTTTATTGTGATGAAAAGGTTTATATCCCTGGAGCATGTGGCTCTGAGGGAGTGGGATTTCTTTAAGTGTAGCATGTCCAACAGCTCTGGGTTTGACATGGCTTTGTATGTTAAGCAGAGACCACCTTGGAGTAGACGATATGAGACAGAGTATAGCTGGATTTTTTTAAGTCAGTCAGTGTAGGGCATCTGCTTTAAGCCTGTGATTCTTTTAGTGAGGTATTTATGTGGCCTTTCCAGTTGTTTCAGATGTCTTGAGAGGTACATACCAAATGGGGCATTGTATTCTATAATGGGTCTAATGAGGGAAGAGTACAGTGGGACAATAACCTCCTTTTATCTGGTGAAAAGCCCTTAGTGATTAGGTGTGCCACATAGAAGGATTTCCTGACTGTTGTGGCGCTGTAGTTATTGAAGGTGAGACCACTGTCCACCTGTGTCCCAAAGTCTCTTATCACACTTTCAGTGTTTAGTGTACTGCCACCTATGTGGTAATTCACGGGTACATGTTTTTTCCCAAAGGGGATAACTATACATTTCTTGGCATTGAGCTTGAGCCCATGGCTCTGGCACCAAGCATCTGTTTCTGTAAGACCATTTTGTAGAGTATCCACATCATTTGGGGATTCAATAATGGCTCCCAGTTTGTCAGTCATCTGCAAACTTTGTTAGCCAGAATCCCTTAGTGTTGGCCTGTACTTCAGAGAAGTAGATGCCAAACTAGAGAGGTCCCAGGACTGAACCCTGAGGTACTCCACTTGTCACTTGTCTGGAGCTGAATTTGCAGTCAGCTTCTTTTACAGTGTGGGTTCTGTCAGTAAGCCAGTTGGCAACCCATCGAGTGACGTAGGGATTAATGCCCAGCTTAGTAAGTTTATCTATGATTCCAGAGTGGGGGATGGTGTCAAAGACCTTGGCGTGGTCCAGATAGGCTGTGTGGACTGCCTTAACCTTGTTCCCACCTCTGGAAACTGATTTGAATAAGTCAATCAGGTTCAGGAGAGAAGATCAGCCCTTCATGAACCCAAACTGGGTGGGGACCAGTGTTTTAAGGTTGCCAGTGTCTTTGTTTATAAGTTCCATGATAATATGTTCCATGGCCTTGCAGATCAGGCTCGTCAAACTGATGGGGCGGTAGTTCCCGGGATGCAAGGTGGATCCCCCCTTGTGGAGTGGGATAACTGCAGTTATGCACCACTCAGTGGGCATGAAGCCTGAGGTGAGGGTATGATTAAACATGACACTTAGGTGACGTGCCAGTTCATTTTGTAGTTCATGTAGTACACAGCCCGGGATGTCATCTGGTCCCATGGATGCTGTATTCCTAGCTTTGGAGAGTGTGTTTTTTACCTGGGAGGCCATTATTACTGGAATTAGGCAATCTTCTGGTATTGAGATGGGCCATTTAGGGGGAGAGAGGGGGGTGAAGTTGTCACTGAATCGATCTTCCAGGATACTGGCAATATCCTTGGGATCAGTGTATTTAATGCCATTCTGCTGTAGCTCAGAGCAGATCTGAGCATTGCCATTTAGATTCTTGACATAGTTGTAGAATGCCTTGTGGTTGTCTTTGGAATCTTTGGCAATTTTATTTTCATAACTAGCTTTGGAGGATTTTATGAGGGATCTCAGCTTCTTACTGAGGCTGGTAAGGTAGTTTTTTGAATTCTGGGATTTTCCTCTTTTCTGCAACAGTTTCTTCCTTTTGTTGTAAAGTTTGTTTATGGCAGGGGACCACCAGATTGGCTTTCTTTTTTTTGGAGGACAGCATCTTGGTTCTTTTTGGGATGGCATGATTCATGCATGAGTGGATGTGCTCGTACAGTGCCTTAGTGTAGGACTCAGCAGTCGAACTTTCAGTTCCCGTCTGCATGGGTGTCATGAAGTTTGTAACTTCTGACTCGAGTAGCATGAAGTTGGCATTGGAGAAGTTTTTTATGGAGGTTCCCTTCCTGGGAGGTGAGGGTGGGATGTGCATGTTAAGGGTGATTAGCGTATGGTCTGACTTGACCAACGAGGGATTGACCATAGGTGTGGAGCATCAGTTTCCCCTGTTGGTAATGACCAGGTCTGAGCCCCTGGTGGGACTATAGATTAGTTGATCCAGGGCATTGGAATTTATGAATTCCAAGAACCATTGGGCAAAGGGTTTGGTACATGAGTAGTTTTCCCAGTTAATGGCAGGCTAGTTGAAATCACCCAGTATTAGCGTGTTTGGTTGTATATTAATATTTTCCAATATGTTTAGATAGGTGTAGTAAGAATCTTGGAGCATGGTGGGGGATCTGTAGCAAGCTGCAGTTTGGATTGCAGTCTTAGCTAGTGTTAGTTGCACCTAGAGAATTTCAGATGCATTGTGTTGGGCAACTAACCTGGTGGTGTGAATATCCTTGGTGAATATGGACACTCCTCTGCCTTTAGTGTTTCAATCCTGGTTTGGTGGCCGAAAAGTGTGGCAAGAGTTGTAGCCTGGTATTGCAGGGGTGCTCTCTAGAGCCTTGAACCAGATCTCAGTTACTGCACAGACATCAATGTTATCCATTTTTAGGAGTGCCTTGAGAGAGTGCATTTTGAGGTTTAGACTTCTAGCATTGAGTAGCATTACCTTTAGATTTTGCATGTTTGTACCTGTTACGGTGGTGGTTTTTCCTTTGACTAAACCGGAACCCCAGGGGCAACAGGTGCAGATCATCTCTGGCAAAGCATCATGGTCTGTCAGTCATGTCATCCCAGGCAGACAGATACTGGATCCCCTTTGAATGACACCAGAAGCTTGGCCAATTGTTGAAGTCAATCATTTTGTCCTTATATTGTGGTATCATTCTGGGTAAAGGCAGGATGCTACTCAGGGCTAGGGTCATACCTGTCTGGGCCACATGATCTGAGAGCTCTTCCATGTCTCTTTTCATGTAGTCCAGGGAGGTATGTCTCAAGTCATTCACTCCAACATGAACAATGATAGAGTCATATTTGTACTTGTTGTGGAGTGGCTTGAGTGCATGAATTATGTGGTGGATCTGGCACCCGACAGGTAGCTCACTGTAATTTTCTCCTTGTTCAGCCTGGTAAGTGGGACATCAGTGTGCCTGCCTATAGAGTCACCTATGACTAAAGTGTTAGGTACATTGTCCTGCCTTAGGGCCTGTTGCTGGGTGGCACACTGGTGTTGTGAGCTATGTGACACTTTGGTTGTGATTGGTGTTTGTTTGCATTTCAGCTTTGGAGGTCCTTGTTGCTTGGGAAGGTTACAGTTAAGGGCCTCCGCATATGTAGATTTAGTGTTGCTATGTGTGGGTGTTGGTGGTGTGAGTTTAGAAGGGCTATGTGTTGCTTGAGGTGTAGTGCAGGTGTTAACCTTCTCCTCTTGACTGTCTAGCACAATCTTGGGTGGAGAGAGCTTTGCTTCCTGTTTGACTATGTAAGTGCATCTCTCACAGGTTGTAGTGTTGGGTCATAGGAGGAGAGGGTTGTCTGTGTACATGAGGCAATTGCTGCATTGCCCCAGTATATCCAGATTCACCAGGTGGACAGGACAAATCAATGGAAGCTGACCCTTGGACATGCCTTGTTTGGTGCTTTTTTTTGCAAAGTACAGGAGCTGTTTTCCCTTACATTAGCAAGGTACTTTACAATTATAAGCTGTTTAGTGCCTATGATTAATTTCTCCTTATTAATAAGGAAAGTTGAGTGTTTGTATCAGTTTAAGGCTTCCTAGTGCTTTCCAGCAGGTATTAGAGCAAGTGCTAGTCACAGGGATGCTTAAAGGTAAGATGAAAAAAATGGTTTATCCTAAACACTGCAGTGTGCACTAGATAAGTTAGATGTGAAAGTAGGTAACTTAAGTTTGACCTGTCTAAAAAGTTAAGTTTTAGTGAAGAGTCACTATTTTTAAAACGATAGAGTGAAAGGGGGTGGTTACTTTTGTATTCCGGTACTATAGAATACAGTAGAATGGCCAATAAATTTAAATAGTTGAAGGGAAGTGATTTCACAAAATGATAATTTTGTGCTTACTCACACAAGCCAGTGAAAGCAGAGAGGAAATGAGATATATGGTCAAATTAACATAAGATGTAGGCAACTAGAAAGACAGTGGTATTTAAGAACATAACAGTGACAGGGTGGGGGTAGTGGGAAAAAAATTATGCCTGACTCACAAGAGACAGAGCTGTGGTGACTTTTGATGTTTTAATATGCAGTTAAAAGCAAAACGCAAGTAAAACACAAGGTAAAGGAACAAACCACAGCACTCAAAATATAAAAAGGCAATAAACTAATACAAAATGCAACAAATAAAAAGCAAACCAACCTTTCCTTCACAGCAAAGTGTAGCAGAGTCTGTGTGAACCTTTCCAATAAAGCTCTGAAATGTCCCCATTTGGGAGGGACAAAGCCTGAGATGAGGCTTTGATTGAAAAGGGCATACAGATGTGGTGCCAGGTATCTTTGTAGTTCATGTAGACCACAGCCAGGGATAATTTTGGGAAGCTGTAGTCTTGCCAGTGGACAATGCAGGTGTAACCTGGGTGGCAGTAATCCTGGGTGCCTGGCATTCTTCTGGCAGTCTGATTGTTCCCTTAGGGGGAGAGAGGGGTAAAGCTGGCATGAATGTGTTGGCAAGAATGTTGGCAATATCTGTTGGCTCAGTATAGGAGGTAGGATTGTGCAGTAACTCAGACAACTTCTGGGTATTGCCGTGGAGGTTCTTGATATAACTATTAAAGGCTTTGTGATTGTCTTCAGTGTCTGCTGCAATTTTGGCATCATAGCTGGCTTTGAGATGATTGCATGAGGGATCTCAAGTTGCTGTTGAGGCTATTAAGGGAGTTTTACCACTCTTGGGACTCCACCTTATTCTGCAACATTTTCTGTTGTCAAGCAATGGTCCCATATGTTAGTAATCAACACAGGTCAAGGGTGTTGCTTCCTCTACTGGGTGTCAGAATGAGCTGGTCCAGGGCATTGGAACTGATGAATTCCAGGAAGTGTTGGGCCTGGTTATTCGTGCTTGAGTATCTTTCCCAGTTGATGGAGGGGTAGTTGAAGTCGCATAGTATGAGAGCGTTGGGTTGGACCTTGATAGATTCCAGGGTGTTGAGGAATGTGGATTGAGAGTCTAGGGACATGGATGGGGACCTATAGCAGGCTATGACCTGGATTGCACTATTACCCAATGTCAGTTGTACCTGAAGTATCTCAGATGCATTACGCTGGCATACTAGTCTGGAGGTGTGCATATTCTTTATTAATATGGAGACACCACCACCTTTGGAGCTGTAGTCCATGTTTTGGGGCTGAAAGGTGTGGAATGAGTTATAGTCTGGTAGTGCAGGTGTGCTGTCTGCTTCTGTAAATCAGGTCTCTGTTACAGAACAAATGGCAATGTTCTACATTTTGAGGAGTGCTTCATGTGGCTGCATATTGAGATGTAGATGCCTAGTGTTGAGCAGCATGACCCTAAGATTTCATATATGTATAGCTGTTACAGTGGTAATTTGATTTGGAACACTGCCTAAAAAGGCACTATAGAGGTGGCAAGATACTTAGCCAGTACCTGGAAACCCAGGGGTGACAGATACAAGGGATGCAGGCCATCTCTTGTAAGCCATCACAGTCTGTCAGTTATGTCATCCCAAGCAGACAGATACTGGATCCCCTGAGGATGACACTAGACACTTAAGCCAATTGTTGAAGTCAATCATTTGTTGTTTGTGCTGTGGTATCATTCTGGGTGACAATAGTATACTGCTCAAGGCTACTGTCATACCTGCCTAGCCCACATAGTCTGAGAGCTCCACCATTTAACTTTTCGTGTAGTCCAGGGAGATGTGTCTCAGGTCATTCATACACACATGGGCAATGACAGAGTGATACTTGTAGTTGTTGTGGAGTGACCTGAGTGGGTGTGTTATGTGTTGGATTCTGGCACCTGATAGACTGCTACCTTCTCCATGTTCAACACAGTGAGTGGGACATCTGTGTGCCTCACTATTGAGTCTCTTATGATTACCGTATTAGGCAAGGTGGTTAGCCTTAGGGGCTTTGGTTGAGGGGCACACTGTGTAGGTGAGATATGTGTTCTGTGGTTTGTACTGTGTTGTGGTGGTTGAGTGTGTGTTTGTCTTGGTGGTCTCTGCTGTTTTGGTAAATGTCTATTGAGTCCCTCTGGGTAGGTGGGTGTGTGTTTTTTGTTTGTATGTCAGAGCTGTGATAGTGAGTGTTCTGGAGGGGTATGTGTTCCATGTGGTGTGGTGCAGGTGTTGACCCTTCTCCTCTTGACCAGTTTGTCCAGTCTTTGCTGCAGAATGCATATCTTCCAATTTGGTGATATAGGGGTATCTCTCACAAGTCTGAGTGTTGGGAGTTTGCAGGAGAGGGTTGTCTGTGTACATGAGGCAGTTGAAACATTGCCTCAGAATGTCCAAGTGCACTAGGTTAATGGGCAAAAGCACAGCGAATTGCACTTTAATCATGCCAGGAGGGGTGGTCATAACTAATAAGTACTGGAGCTAATTCTGTGAGAAACTACTACTGCTGATGACTCTCGTGTGTGCTAAAATAATTGATACAAAAACCTATTGAAGTGAAAAGCTATTAGGCTATTTGAAGTGCAAGAGAGAAAGAACTAGCAAGATCTAAGGGAAAAACTGCAGACTTTCTGGCACCTGTAATAGTTTACCTCAGCTGTGCAGTTATCAGCACCTTTGGTCAGTTATCACCCCATTAAGCTCTGTAGCATGTGTGGTAATGGTGTAACACTATAGTACAAATAACTAGATAGGCAGGGATTCTAATCTCAATACTGGCAAGTAAGTGTGTGTGTGTTTGGGTGAAGAACATATCTTGTTTGGCTGATACCATTTTGATGTGTGTACCGTCCATGCCTGTTTACCACCTCCTGATGGAATTACTTTATATAGCATGGTAATGGCATCTGCCTCATATGCAGCATGTTAAACCATTGTGCAATCCATACCACTCCTCTGTACTTATATCTATGGAATATCCAGATGTTTGCAACCTATATGTGGTCTGTGTCCCATAACAATGCCCATGTATGTGATATTGTTACCAAATTGGCCACAGTGAGTGTAATGACACACATGTTGGCATGAGAAATCATACCTGACTGAAACATCATGCTGATACAAAGTCTGCTACACCATCACCTGCCCAGGCTTGTAGGAGAAATACATGACTCCACATGCTATTTCTGGTGGGTTATCTCACTATCCATGAAGACATTCAGAACATTACGTGCTGTAAGAGGTAGTGTGTTATGTCCCATGCATATAATCTATGTGGGGCATGTCATGTGTATGTAGTACTACAGTAGATCAAAGTGGAAATTTAGGTTTACTAATCTGTCTATTGCCAACTGTGTTTGTGCTGCTGTGTGCACATCCCCTGTGTCACTCCTTACTGTGTGTATGCAAAAGATATATCATTATGTCTCCCTGTTCCACCCGGTGAACTCAGAAATACATACCAGAAACCTGCCATACACAGTATCATGCATGCCCTCAGCAACTGTATCAGGGTTGAGTGTATGGGAAAGAAATGGCAGGGCAACAGGTGTTGACAGGTGAATCTGTTGCAGTTAATGTAATGGCTACAGTTGTGAGGGACCTGCTGACAGTACTGCAGTAACCTGTTCTGTATGTATGAGCCTGTGGTACTACAGAACACTGAGCTGACATGTCTGAAGGCTACCTGTCCGTGACAAGGGGTATGTATGCAAGGTCACACACTGTTGCATGCATACACACCTGGTACATGTACATATAAAGCTGCACCTTGCCTATGACATAGTTGGTGAATTCCCACTATGCCACACTCCCTCTTGGGAATGTCTGCAGGGCCACAGCCTGCAGACACACAGACACCTGGAACACAAACATAAAACAGCATGTCAGACTACATTCAATCAGTGGTACTAACAACAATAATGCTTCCTGGCTAATAAGGTACATACACCTGTATGTGTACCCATTACAAATGCAAGCAGACATCACCTTACATAGTATTACATAGCTACACTGTACTGTATTCACCCTGTGCATCAGACCCATATTAGCATGTCCCTGCATCAATGTTATGGATGACAGGGATGTGGCACAGGCATCATCATATGCACAGGTTGTGTTGTAGGTTTGCCAGTGGCCTAGGCTGGGCCATATGGTTGACATCATGTGTGTGTGTTTGGAGAGGTACCTATGGATGGGCTGTGCAGTGGTGCTGTGTGTGTGTCTGTAGGTGACCTGCCTGTGATACAGATGTGTGTGTATGTATGCACACAGTCCCACCACGTGGCTGCCCTACACAGGGGTATGTTGGGCAGCTGTGAACTGTACATGGCAGGGTGTCCAGTTTACCATCTCTGGCAATGGACATGGGAACTGGTCTTGCCAGGGGTATCACTAGCAACACCAGGCCCAAGGCCAGATGCAGTACTGCTTCCTGATTGTGACTGCTGTCTGCTGGATCCATTCCCCTGATGGGACCAGCTAGGACCACGTGCCCATGGCCTGCTCCAGTGTGATGTGGGCATTCACTATGTGCCTGTGCATCCATGACAGCCAAAAACATGTGTCTAGTGACACTTGCTGTGGCAGTTGCAACAGCGGCTTGATAAGCAGTACTCCTCCTACGAGCAACCCTGTCCATCTACCTGTGTGGGACCTCACCTGCACTCTGGCTATGGCCAGTGTCTACACTCTCACCTGCCATAGTCACCACACTAACCTGTTTTATGCCACCACCTGCCAACCGTCCATCATCTGTGGCCACTGGTGATGGGGTATGTGTGGGCATTGTCACTGTGTGTGGGGATGGTGTGAACAAGAGTGAGATGCCAACCAATAGCACAGATTCAGTCCCTGACAACCACACCTGCACCTCATTATTCCTATCATAATTGTCAGAGTCTGCAGAGACAATAACATCAGTTTCCAAGCAGGAGGGACCCCAAACACCATTGCCACCTGTGAGGGAAAGACAACATATGTACATTAATACCTGCACATTGAGGTTAGCTGGTACACACGTGCACATGCCCACACACACACACACACACACACACACACACACACACACACACACACACACACACACACACACTTACAGGTGAGGTGGCACAAATCTGTTACACAGACCTCACATTACCCAAATGGTGACATATATGACACATGGCCGTCAACATCATGCATTGCAGCCAGTTTTACTACATGTAACTAACAATATAGAGCTCAGGGATACGTGAGTAGTGTTAGTAGGTTATGGCCATTCCCCAGTGGAGACTGCACCCATGTACACATCATTGCTGTTCACCTATATAGCACAGTGGCAAGTACTATAGAACATACCTCACAACTTTACAGATCCTTGCCAGATGTGTAGATGTCTGGCTTATATGTTTGCTCTGTTTCTCATAACCCCTGTGTTTGTCTGATACATAACTGGGATGATCTGAGGAGTAACATCACTGATTAATGACATACATTTGAGTTTCAGACCTCTAAACCACCAGTAAATGTATGGTTGCACAATTCCTGTTACACCGCCAACCTTCTAAACTTACAGTGGATATGATAAGTGTACATAACCCTGTTAACATGCCATGTTCTTGTAATATATAAGATGAGACCGCAATAATGCATTCAAATATATTACCCACCTTTCATGTGATATATGACCTGTACAATTCAATCGGTAAACAAACAAATGTGCTACATGTAAAATCTAATGACTGAAATATGTACAATATGGTGGTTGCATAAGTGTGCACACCCTTAAAATGATACTTTGTTGAAGCACCTTGTAAGTTACTTACTGTGTTCACTCTTCTTGGGAAGGTGTCTATCAGTATGGCACATCTTGACTTGGCATTATTTGGCCACTCTTCCTTGAAAGGTCCCCAACTCTGTCAGATTGCAAGGGCAGCTCATGCACTCATCCATGTCACACTGGGGTTTTTGTATTTTGTTTTGGTTTCTAGGTCTGCTGAGCAATCAAAATCCATGACCATGAGTGTGTTCAGGTGGAGGACATTAGCTTAGGCTTAGGTAGCTTTAGATGTTCATGTTGGTCTTTGGCAACCCGCCACCCCCATCCCACCATTCTTGCAGATGCCCTGATGATGGTGCCCAGACATGAGTGTTATTTTGAACTGTTCAATTGCCACCACCATTGGTGACACCCCAGTTACAGGGCTTTTGCATCCCCTCCCATAGCAGGCCAATGCCCACAGTGATTCACCATGGGGGTGATTCAGTCAGGCAGGTGTGTGTGCCAGGTGCCACAGCATGTACTTGCACCATTGTGGCTGTGAGGTCAATCCATGGTCTCATTACACCATAACACATTTTCACACATGTCTGGGATTTTTGATGTGTGCTGTATCCAGTATCCATCCACCCCCATGATTTTTTTTGCCTTGCTTCCAATGCTGGACCTATCTGCTTTCCATAGACCAGACAGAACCAATATAATTAAGAAATTGTTCTCACAAGCAGCACACACAGAGATTCTTGCAAACCCAAGATTCTGGCACCTTTGATGTTGCTGTATTTCTCCTGGCAGCCTCTCTGACCAGGTTTGGACATGTCTTTTCATCAGTTTTGAGGGATGTGAGTTTTTTTCAACAGCACTGTTGTCCAATATTCAATCCACCTTTTGATGACTATCTCCACTGTGTTCCACGGTGTATGCAATGCTGTGATAGTGTTGTTGTACCCTACCTTTCAAATATGAGATCCTTTTTTTGCTTTATAAGCTGTCTGCAAGCCATGGCTGTTGCTGTTGCAGGCAACTGAGCAAATGTCATGAATATCCTACTTGGGCAGCAGACTGTTATTTGGTGTCACTCAGAGTTCCTTTACTTGATGGCAGGTGTGTACCCAAGCAGACTGAATGCTGTTAGAAAATCACAAGCTGCTGCAATACAATGTTATCTGAAGGGTATGCATCCAGCTTATTGTAAGATTTGTATACTCCATATTTGGTGCCCAACAGATTGCTTGGTTTTACAAGTGAATTGTTCATTTTATGGGTCACATTAAAGGTTGGAAAAGGTGTGGACTGACATATTGTAGTCTCAATTTGTATATATCACAAACACCTGGCATCTTAACAGGGGTGTGTACACATTTTATATCCACTGCATAAGAGAAATATTTCACACATGTCCCTACCTTAAGCCGTTTGTCTCCCCATTTTGCTGGCCTCTGTCCAGAAGTCTTGCACAGACAAGTTGTGTGGTATGCTACAGGAATGCTATATTCTTTTCAGATTGGCCCCTTTAGTGACCACTGTGATGCAAAGCAGTTAACTCCACCACATGCACATAAAGCAATACGACTATGAGTGACAATTGTGTACACGGTAAGTTGCATGTCATTCACATGCCTGCAGTATTGGCAAACCACAACAGAACAATTCCATACTCACCAGCTTTAGGCTGCTGTCCCATATGCAGACCAGAGGGTCCTAGGTAGTAGTGGGAGAGATGTATTGTCAACTGACTTACATGTGGCATTGGTACAGGATGAATGTAGCATGTCTGCACATTTACAGTGCAACCCCCCAATACTACACAATTTTCTATCCTTCACCATAGATGTGCAGTTCTGTGCATTAGAAAACCCCATCCACAACTGCAATCTGACCTGACATATGCATGCAGATACTCTATAGACAAAAGTATGTCTGCTAAACTAGTTTACTAATCTCCACTGGGGCCTTACCTGCACGCTCCTTGTCCATTGTCTGGGAGCCACTCACTTTCAGCATGTGGGGGTCTGTACCCTGATGTTGTACTGGGATAGGTGACCCAAGGTTGGAGAGGGGCTCCTTGGTGGGTGTCAGTGGGGGTTGCATGGCTGGGCCCCACCTGTGGCTGTGCAGTCCCTGGCCACAGCAGCAACCCTTTGCTGAGCATGGCATATGATGTCAGTTGCACGATGCCAGACTTGCTCATATGTACACGTATGCAGACTGACATCATTTACCCTGTGGACAAGGTCATACCACAGGGTGGTCCTCTCCCGCAGATGTTGCTGGCTTTGGCCAAACAGTATTGCATGGTGCTGTACTATGGCTTTGATAATAATGGTTGTTTCAGCCGCTGAAAATGTTGCCCTTCTCTGATGCAACATTGCACCTGGAAGACATAAACAGGGAAACAGATCACAGGACCTCATAAATTTGGCAACAGTATGTACAGAAACTGCACATGTACATTGAATACCAGTAGCCACCACTCACAACCACACCGTACCCCTGTAATCTATCAGCACAGCATCAGCTTGCATTGCACTCCTGGTCCTGATGTGTCATATTCCCCCAATGAGGGCCAGTTAATTGCATAATCCTCTATTCCTTATTCAGGTCTATGTAGATGGATGACATTGGCCATCTTCCATGCAGATGGGGTGCGGATGGTGCCAAGGCTTGGTGTGACTACAGTGTGTAATGCAGCTTGGATCACATGCCTGAGTTCATGTAGGATGCGGACAGGGATGTTATCATGTTCCATGGATACTTATGTTTGTTACCTTTCAGTAGGCAATATGTACCTGCACACTGGTGATGAGGGGAGGGGTGCGGGTGTTGTGCACATCCATCTGTAGTGATGCTGAGGCAGGGGGTTGATGTTTGCCCTAACTCTATTTGCAGCATGTTGGCTATAGCTATGTTGTGTGTACATGGGGTCTGATTGACCACCATTACAGGTTGAGTTGGTTTGTTGCCTCTGAGATTGCAGACATATTGGAAGATGGCCTTGTGATTGCCCTTGGTGGATGTGTCCAATTTGCACTCATAGTTAGCCTTACAGTAATCTACCTTTGAGCTTATATGCTTGTTCAGACAACAGCTGGCTTGATGCCAGGTTGGTGCCTGGTCCTACTTTGCCCTATTCAGCCAATACAGGGACCACGTCTGTGGTTTGTGTATTACTGTTGTCCAGCAAAGGGGATTACTCTAGTTTGGTGGAGGCAGGTTTTACAAATAAGGTACTGCTGAGTCCATACAGCTATGTAAGTGTTCATATAGCTGTTTGTGGTAGGCATGGACAGAAAATCATAGCACAGTTGGACACCTCTCCAATTTCAACTGATAATCATGCTTATTGTCGTACCCATGGCTGTGTCAGGGCAATGCAACAACCAGTAGCTGTAGATATGTCACACTTTTGGATGCACAGTAACTAAGATTATACAAGTGTATAACAAGTACAGCTAAATTAACTGACATTTTGCATCCCATGTCTGTTGTTATGAGGCGGCCAGGTGCACCTACTCATACTGACATGTGCACAGGTAATACCTGATATACATTTCTGTTCTATGTCAGTATGGCACACTGTATTCACACTCTTGCTGCCCAGTCATACCTCTCAACCCATTAGAGCAGGACATGTGTAGGATGCCACACATACATGGGGGGCAATGGGATAAAATTAGTGACACTGTCTTAATATTGTTGTAACACACTTGAGTCAATCGATAGCACAGTAGCCTTTGCATTGACAGGTATACCCTGGAGGATGTATCACACTGATATGGCAGGAAGGGAGGAGAAAGGCTAGGAGTGTGGTAGTGAGGGTAAGAACTTTGAATGTTGGCAGTATGACTGGTATAGGGACAGAGCTAGCTGATATGATGGCCAGGAGAAGGTTGGTATATTATGTGTGCAAGACACCAGATGGAGGGGGAGTATGGCTAGGTGTATGGGAGGCAGGTAACAATTGTGCTATCATGGTGTGGATGGAATGAGAAAGGGGGTAGGGTTTATTCTGAAAGAACAGTATGCCAGGAGTGTCTTTGGAGGATGAAATGAGTGTCTGATAGAGTGATGTTTATGAAGCTGGAAACTGATGGTGTAATGATGACTGTGGTTAGTGCATATGCTAAGCAAGTTCTTTCTGTGATGGATAAGAAAGAGAAATGTGAAGTCAGCAGGATGACATGATGATGACTATATCCAAGGGTGACAAAGTGATGATTGCAGCATATTTCAATGAGCAAGTTTGTGAAGGGAATAGATGGGGATGAGGAAGTAATGGGTATGTATGGTGTTAAGCAAAGAAATGCAGATGGTGAGATGGTAGTGGATTTTAAAAAAGGATACACATGCCTGTAATGAATACATACTATAACATGAGGGAGGACAATAGGGTGACATACAAGAGTGGGGGAAGATGAACACAGGTGGAATATATCCAATGTAGGAGGGCCAGTTTGAAGGAGACTGGAGAATGTAAAGTGGTGACAGGGGAAAGTGTGTTTAGGCAGCATTGAATGTTGGTCTGTAAGATGATGTTGGTGATCAAGAAGAGGAGGAGTGTGAGGGCAGCACCAAGGATCAAATGGTGGGAACTGGAAAAGGATGATTGTGAGGTGGATTTCAGGGAAGAGTTAAGAGAGGCACTGGGTGGTAGTGACAATTTACCAAATATTTGGGTAAGTACAGCAGAGCTAGTAAGAGAATTGGCTAGAAAGGTGCTTAGTGTGACATGTGGACAGAGGATGGAGTACAAGGAGACCTGGTGGTGGACTGAGGAAGTACAGGATAATATACGGAGAAAGAGGTTGAGGAAGAAGGAGTGGGATTGTCAGAGAGATGAGGAAAGTAGACAGGAGTATAAGGAAATAAGTTGCACAGCAAAGAAAGAGTTGGCAAAGGCTAAGGCTGAGGCATATGAAGAGTTGTATGACAGGTTGGACACTAAGGAGGGATGAAAGGACTTGTACCAATTTCTAGACAGAAGGACTGAGCTAGGAAAAATGTGCAGCAGATAAGGGTGATAAAGGATAATGAGGAAAACATAATCACAAGCAATGGGAGTGTGTTGAGCAGATGGACAGAGTACTTTAAGAGGCAGATGAATGAAGAGAATGAGACAGGGAAGGTTGGATGATGTGGGTATGGTGAATCAGAAAGTGCAACAGCTTACCAAGGAGGAAGTAAGGATAACTATGAAGAGAATGAATACTGGAAAGCCTGCTGGTCCACATGACATACCTGTGGAAGCCTGAAGGTGTTTAAGGGAAATGGCAGTTGTGTTTTTAACCAGATTGTTTTATAATATCTTGGAAAGTGAGAGGTTGCATGAAGACTGGAGAGAAAGTGTTTGGGTACTGTTTTAAGAATAGGGTTGATGTGCAGAGCTGTAGTAAATAGAGAAGGATAACACTGATCAGTCACAGCATGAAGTTATGGGAAAGAGAAGTGGCAGCTAGGTTAAGCAGGGAGGTGATGAGTAGTGGTCAGCAGTATGCTGTCATGCCAGGAAAGGGCACTACAGATGCGTTGTTTGTTTTGAAAGTGTTGACGGAGAAGTACAGAGGAGATTGGGAGTTGCTTTGTGTCTTTCGGGACTTAGAGAAAGCATATGACAGGGTGCCTAGATTGAAGTTGTGGTAGTATATGAGGAAGTCATGAGTGGCAGAGATATATGTAAGAGTGGTACAGGATATGTACAAGGGTGGTGTGACAGTGGTGAGGTCTGCAGTGGGAGTGATGGATGCATTTAAGGTTGAGGTGGGATGACATCAAGGATCAGCTGTGAACCCTTTCTTATTTAGAATGGTGATGGAAAGGTTGGCAGACAACATCATACAGGAGTCCCTGTTGACTATTATGTTTGCAGATGACATTGTGAACTGTATTGAGAGTAAGGAACAGTTTTAGGAGAACCTGGGGAGGGGGTATATGCTCTACAGAGGAGAGGAATGAAGGTCAGTAGGACTATAACAGAATATCTGTGTGTGAATGAGAGAGACGGTAGCAGAATGTTGAGGATGCCAGGATTAGAGCTGGCAAAGGTGGATGTGGTGAAATGATTGGGATCAACATTTCAGAGAAACGATGACTGTGAAGGACAGGTGAAGAAGAGAGTACAGGCAGGATGTAGAGGGTGGAGAAGAGTTTCAGAAGTGATTTGTGACAGACAAGTACCAGTAAAAGTGAAAGGGAAGGTCTACAAGAGAGTAGTGAGACCAGCTATGTTATATGGGTTGGAAACAGTGGCATTGACAAAAAGGCAGGAGTCAGAGCTGTATGTGGCAGAGTTACAGATGTTAGGATTTGCACTGGGTGTGATGAAAGCACACAGGATTAGCAATGTGCATATGAGAGGGTCAGCATGTGTTGGACAGCTTTGACACAAAGCCGGAGAGGCATGATTACATCAGTTTGGACATGTGCTGAGGAGGGATGCTGAGTATATTGGGAAAAGGATGGAAAGGATGTAGCTGCCAGGCAAGAGGAAAAGAGGAAGGCCTCAGATAAGGTTCTGGAGTGGTGAGAGAGGACACACAGGTGGTTGGTGTGACAGAAGAGGAAGATGCAGAAGACAGACATAAATGGCAGCAGATGATCCACTGTGGTGACCCCTAACAGAAATAGCCAGAGGAAAAAGAATGAGATGTTGTAATGTCAGTCTTCACAGATTTCCCTAGGATTTGCCAAACATAACACAACTCTATGAGTAAATGACTACAAATTTGAGGCACACATATGGTTAGTGTGCATAACACTGGGCAGATACTTGGTATGATCTCAGTATATTACACGGAGTTCAGCATACACATCTGCAACAGTACTTTGCTATGCAAATACCATGTATAGGTCTCTCACATTTTTGACACAAACATGTATATCATAGTTGTATTCACAAGTAAGATACGGATATGTATTAGATCCCAGTAGCTGGCCTAGCATTGTAACAGTCAGTGTTGTTCAACACACACTCCAGTAGTAGTCATATGAGAGCCATCCTTTCCTGGGGTGACTCATTGGCCTGACCTATGATTTATGTCACTGCAGACAGACCAAAATGCTGTGGCCATCTGTTCTGATCAGCAATATATCAGTACAGCAACTCTTGTTGAGACATATATGTTAAACTTCCTATTTCCCATTCTTATATACCCCCTACTGTAGCCCATTACATGCTTACTTGTTTGACATACCTTTATTTTTTTCCAAGTGTAGGTGGTTATATCCTGTTGTTTTTTTTCAGTGTCTCTCTCTCTCGCTTTCTCTTTTTCTCTCTCTCTCTCATGGATGTAGGGTGTACATCTGTTTTGTATAGGCAGCAGCTTGCCTTTTATAGGTAATGCTCATGATCAGCTGATGGCCTGTGCACCAGTTGGTGCCCCCACTTGCTATTTGCATGCAGAGCAGCTGTGTTGTTCTTCATATAGCCAATGGCATGGCAACACATTCCTATAACTGAGTACTTCATGTAGGCATTGTCCCTTTTCCATGCCAGTGAGGAGGACTTTGTGGAGGTGTGTGAACAACAGCATCACAGAGGGTATTTGGAAATACCTCTTACACCAAAACTGTGTAGACAGGCCAACAAAATGGGTGAGAATGTTCCAGACATAGGGACAGTATGTAGGCATTGCTGTTATACATTTGGATTAATGCTATTCTAACAGGGTTTGTGTGGACATGGAGTTTTTGTGTGATTTTAACTCTGACAGTGTTATGTGTTTGACATAACTCTCACCTGTAGGGTTATCTGCAGAATGGCCAGAGTTTATACTCCTATGTTTGGTATGTTCCTCAGACATTATTTTTGTCTTTGGAAAATCAGTAGCATACTCTGAGGTTTGCAGTCAGTAACTGCTAAAATACATTTGTGTTTCTGCCCTCATATCCCCCAGAAAATATATGTTACAACTAATCCTGTTACACCAGCAATTTTCTCAGTTTATAACAGAAATATTTCAAATATGCCCTGTTTTTGGGGCTCTGTCATAGGTTCATAGGTTCATAGGTTGGTACTAGGCTATCAGCCCTAGGGCCTATACAAGCCTAGCCATAACAATTCCCTGGCTATTTCTTCCCCCATTATTTACTTTCCTGGACCCCTGTCTAGCAGGGCGACTGACGTGATCCCTGGGGTGAATTTCCTTTCTCCCATCCAATCGTCAAGGTTCCTCTTGAAGAGGTCCAAAGAGGCACTCTGCTTGGCATGTATGGGCAATCTATTCCAGAGTCTGGGGAGTCTCTGGGTCAGGAACCTATCCCTCCAGCATGTTTTGTTTATTGTGATGACAAGGTTTATATCCCTGGAGCGTGTAGCTCTGAGGGATTGGGATTTCTTTAAGTGTAGCATGTCCAACAGCTCTGGGTTTGACATGGCCTTGTATGTTAAGCAGAGATCGCCTCTGAGTAGACGATATGCAACAGAGTATAGCTGGAGTTTTTTAAGGCGGTCAGCGTAGGGCATCTGCTTTAGGCCTGTGATTCTTTTAGTGAGGTATTTCTGAGGCCTTTCCAGTTGTTGCAGATGTCTTGAGAGGTACATACCAAATGGGGCATTGTATTCTATAATGGGTCTAATGAGGGATGAGTACAGTGGGACAATGACCTCCTTTTTCTGGATGAAAAGCCCTTCGTGATGAGGTGTGCCACATAGAAGGATTTCCTGACTGTTGTGGTGATGTGGTTATCGAAGGTGAGACCACTGTCCACCTGTGTCCCTAAGTCTCTTATCACACTTTCTGTGTTTAGTGTACTGCCACCTATATGGTAATTCATGGATACATGTTTTTCCCAAAGGGATAACAATACATTTCTTGGCATTGAGCTTGAGCCCATGGCTCTGGCACCAAGCATCTGTTTCTGTAAGGCCCTTTTGTAGAGTATCCACATCATTTGGGGATTCAATAATGGCTCCCAGTTTGCAGTCATCTGCAAACTTTGTTAGCCAGAGTCCCTTAGTGTTGACCTGTACTTCAGAGAAGTAGATACCAAACAAGAGTGGCCCCAGGACTGAACCCTGAGGTACTCCACTTGTCACTTGTCTGGAGCTGGATTTGGAGTCGGCTACTTTTACAGTGTGGGTTCTAGCAGTAAGCCATTTAGCAACCCATTGGGTGACATAGGGATTAATGCCCAACTTAGTAAGTTTATCTATGATTCCAGAGTGGGGGATGGTGTCAAATGCCTTGGCAAGGTCTAGATAGGCTGTGTGGACCACCTTACCCTTGTCCATGGCTCTGGAGACTGATTCAAAGAAGTCAATCAGGTTCAGGAGACAAGATCAGCCTTCACAAACCAAAACTGGGTGGGGTCCAGTGTTTGAAGGTTGCCAATGTCTTTGTTTATAAGTTCCATGATAATACGCTCCATGGCCTTGCAGATAAGGCTTGTCAGACTGATGGGATGGTAGTTTCCGGGATCCAAGGTGGATCCCCTTGTGGATTGGAATAACTGTAGCTCTGCCACTCAGTGGGCATGAAACCTGAGGTGAGGCTATGATTAAACATGACACTTAGGTGAGGTGCCAGTTCATATTGTAGTTCATGTAGTACACAGCCCGGGATGTCATCTGGTCCCATGGATGCTGTATTCTTGGCTTTAGAGAGTGCGTTTTGTACCTGTGTGGCCGTTATTACTGGAATTTGGCAATCTTCCGGTATTGAGATGGGCCATTTAGGGGGTGAGAGGGGGGTGAAGTTGGCACTGAATCGATCTGCCAGGATATTGGCAATATCCTTCGGATCAGTATATTTAATGCCATTCTGTTTTAGCTCAGAGCAGATCTGAGCATTGCCATTTAGATTCTTGACATATTTATAGAATGCTTTGTGGTTGTCTTTGGAATCTTTGGCAATTTTATTTTGTAACTAGCTTTGGAGGATTTTATGGGGCATCTCAGTTTCTTACTGAGGCTAGTAAGGAGATTTGTTGCATGCTGGGATTTTCTTGCTTTCTGCAAAAGTTTCTTCCTTTTGTTGTAAAGTTTGTTTATGGCAGGAGACCACCAGATTGGCTTCCTTTTTTTGGATGAGAGCATTTTGGTTCTATTTGGGATGGCACGATTCATGCATGAGTGGGTGTGCTCGTACAGTGCCTTAGTGTAGGATTCAGCAGTTGAACTTTCAGTTCCTGTCTGCATGGGTGTCATGAAGTTTGTCACTTCTGACTTGAGTAGCATGAAGTTGGCTTTGGAGAAGTTTTTTATGGTGGTTACTTTAATGGGGGGTGGGAAGTGGATGTTAAGGGTGATTAGCTTATGGTCAGACCTGACTAACGAAGGGGTGACCATAGGTATGGAGCATTGATTTCCCATGTTGGTTATGACCAGGTCTAAGATATTGGAGCCCTGGTGGGACTATGGATTAATTGATCCAGGGCGTTGGAATTTATGAATTCCAAGAACTGTTAAGCAAAGGTGTTGGGACATGAGTAGTTTTCCCAGTTAATGGCAGGGTAGTTAAAATCACCCAGTATTAGGGTGTTTGGTTCTATCTTAATATTTTCCAGTATGTTTAGAAAGGTGTAGTGAGAATCTTGGGGTATGGTGGGGATCTGTAGCAAGCTACAATTTGGATTGCAGTCTTACCTAGTGTTAGTTGCACTTGGAGAATTTCAGACACATTGTGTTGGCCAACTAGCCTGGTGGTGTGAATATCCTTGGTGAATATTGACACTCCTCTACCTTTAGTGTTTTGGTCCTGGTTTGGTGGCCGAAAAGTGTGGTAAGAGTTGTAGCCTGGTATTGCAGGGGTGCTCTCTGGAGCCTTGAACCAGGTCTCAGTTACTGCACAGATATCGATGTTCTCCATTTTTAGGAGTGCCTCGAGAGAGTGCATTTTGAGGTTTAGACTTCTAGCATTGAGTAGCATTACCTTCAGATTTTGTATGCTTGTACCTGTTACGGTGGTGGTTTTGTCCTTTGAAGTTTGCCTAAAAAAGGCACTATAGGGGTGGCAAGAGCCTTAGCCAGTAACCTGAATCCCAGGGTGACAGGTGCAGACCATCTCTGGCAAAGCATCGTGGTCTGTCAATCATGTCATCCCAGGCAGACAGATACTGGATCCCCTTTGAATGACACCATAAGCTTAGCCAATTGTTGAAGTCAATCATGTTATCCTTATATTGTGGTATAATTCTGGGAAGGCAGGATGCTACTCAGGGCTAGGGTCATACCTGCCTGGGCCACATGATCCGAGAGCTCTTCCATGTCTCTTTTCATGTAGTCCAGGGAGGTACGTCTCAAGTCATTCACTCCAACATGGACAATGACAGAGTCATATTTGTACTTGTTGTGGAGTGACTTGAGTGCATGCATGTGGCGAATCCTGGCACCCGACAGGCAGCTGACTGTAATTTTCTCCTTATTCAACCTGGTGAGAGGGACATCAGTGTGACGGACTATAGAGTCACCTATGACTAAAGTGTTAGGTACATTGTCTTGCCTTAGGGACTTTTGCTGGGTGGCACACTGGTGTTGTGAACTATGTGACACATTGGTTGTGATTGGTGTTTGTTTGCGTTTCAGCTTCAGAGGTCTTTGTTGCTTGGGCAGGTTACAGTTAAGGGCCTCTGCATATGTGGATTTAGTGTTGCTATATGTGGGTGTTGGTGGTGCGGGTTTAGAAAGGCTATGTGTTGCTTGAGGTGTAGTGTGGGTGTTAACCTTCTCCTCTTGACTGTTTAGCACAATCTTGAGTGGAGAGAGCTTTGCTTCCATTTTGGCTATGTAAGTGCATCTCGCACAGGTTGTAGTGTTGGGTGGTAGGAGGAGAGGGTTGTCTGTGTACATGAGGCAATTGCTGCATTGCCCCAGTATGCCCAGATTCACCAGGTGGACAGGAGAAATCACCGGAAGCTGACCCTTGGACATGCCTGGTTTGGGGCTTTTTTTTTTTCTTTGTAAAGTATAGGAGCTGTTTCCTTAGCAAGGTACTTTGCAATTATAGGCTGTTTAGTGCCTACTATTAATTTCTCCTTGTTAACAAGGAGATTTCAGTGTTTGTATGAGTTTAAGGCTTCCTAGTGCTTTCCAGCAGGTATTAGAGAAAGTGCTAGTCACAGGGATGCTTAAAGGTAAGATTGAAAAGAATGCACTCTGCAGTGTGCACTAGAGAAGTTAGATGTGAAAGTAGGCAACTTGAGTTTTACCTGTTTAAAAGTTTAAGGTTTAGTGGAGAGTTACTATTTTTAAAACAGCAAGATGGATTGAAAGGGGTGGTCACTTTTGTATTTTGGTACTTGAAATACTGTAGGATGGCCAATAAATTTAAATAATTGAAGGGGTGGGATTTCAAAAATGATGATTTTGTGATTACTCACATAAGCCAGTGAAAGTAGAGAGAAATGAGATATATGGTAAGATTAACATAAGAGGCGGGCAACTAGAAAGACAGTGGTATTTGCCTGACTCAGAACAGAGAGAGCTGTGGTCTCTTTTGAAGTTTTAATATGCTGTTAAAACAGAATGCAAGCAAAACACAAGGTAAAGAAAACAAACTACAGTATTCAAAATATAGAAAGGCAATACAGTAATACAAAAAATAAAAGCAAACTAACCTTTCCTTCACAGCAAAGTGTAGCAGAGTCTGGATGTCAGACTTTGTCCA
This sequence comes from Protopterus annectens, assembly GCF_019279795.1. Classification (NCBI taxonomy): domain Eukaryota; kingdom Metazoa; phylum Chordata; order Ceratodontiformes; family Protopteridae; genus Protopterus; species Protopterus annectens. The sequence continues at coordinate 39,777,587 of NC_056740.1, read as the reverse complement.
GATGTCATGCAATATGAGGTTGATAGATATGGTATATGATTATTTAGTGCCTACATTCCTGATATCATCCCAGTGATGTATCAAACTGCCAGACAGGTTTTGCGGAAGAGGCCTTATATATGAAGGGAAAGCCTGGACATTCTGTGGGACTCTGTACAGTTGAGAGATCTGTGTATTTCTGGTAATTGTTGACATGCTGTCAGGATTGTACAGCAGTGTAGTGTGCACATGTTATTTGGCCTGTGTAGGGAGTGAGGTGGACGTATGTGTTGTGGCTCCTTTTCTATCTGCCTATGTATGCTGCTCCTGTTTC